>NW_028291195.1:0-225418 GCF_041222555.1 Hakea prostrata | reverse complement strand
TTCTACAAGTGTTACCATACAAAGCCTTAAACGGAGCCATGCCTATTGTTGCTTGATAACCCGTTGTTATAGGCAAACTCGACTAAGGCTAGGTGTTCATCCCAATTTCCACCCATGTCAACCACACAAGACCTAAGCATGTCTTTAAGAATATGAATTGTCGCTCGTATTGTCCATCGATGTGGGTGATGAGTTGTACTCGTATTCAATTGGGTTCCCAAGGCTTTCTGCAATCCATTCCAAAACCTTGAGGTGAACCTAGGATCACGGTCCGAAACGATACTCACTGGCACTCCGTGTAGACGAACTACATTGTCCACATAAAGTCTAGCTAGCTTATCCAAAGAGTAGGTGATCTTCATAGGAATGAAATGGGCTGATTTAGTCAACCTATCAACAATCACCCACACAGTGTCATTTCCCTTACTCGTCCGCGGCAAGCTAGTCACAAAGTCCATTGAGATATCTTCCCACTTCCAACTAGGAATAGGAAGGGGCTGAAGTAATCCAGATGGGGGTTGGCGAACAGCTTTCACACGTTGGCAAGTTCCACACCGGCAACAAAGTCTTCAACATCCGCTTTCAAACCATTCCACCAAAAATGTTCCCTTAAGTCCTTGTACATTTTGGTACTTCCAGTGGTGTACCGTAAAGATGGACTGGTGTGCTTCTTTCAATATTTCTTTCTTGATTTCATCAACAGCGGGCACACAGAGTCTACCTCTAAACAATAAGGTACCATCCATAGATGTACTAAAAGCAGTGGTCCATTTCTGAATTCGAGGCAATCTTATCAATCTTCTCTTTCAACTCTTGATCAGAACTTTGCAAGGCAACAATTCTATCTCTAAGGGAGGATCTTGCAGTCATGGCATAGAGAATACAATCCGAACCCTTAGGGACCACTTCCAAACCAAATCTTTCCATCGAGGACAACAAAGGCCGACTCAAAGCATTTAAATCCAACTCTTTTCTTTGACTCTTTCTACTAAGAGCATCCGCCACTACATTTGCTTTACCCGGGTGGTACTGGATGTCACAATCATAGTCAGAGACCAACTCCAACCATCTTCTCTGTCTCATATTCAACTCCTTCTGGGTGAAGAAGTATTTCAAACTTTTATGATCCGTGAAGATGGCGATCTTCTCACCGTATAGATAGTGTCTCCAAATTTTCAAAGCAAATACAACAGCTGCAAGCTCTAAGTCATGAGTGGGGTAGTTCCGCTCATAATCCTTTAGTTGTCGAGAGGCATAAGCCACTACCTTTCCGTGTTGCATCAACACGCAGCCCAAACCGATTTTAGAAGCATCGGTGTAGACCGTCAATCCACCGGAACTATCGGTATAGTCAGAACCGGCGCGCTTGTCAATCTAACTTTCAGCTCTTCGAAGTTCTTCTCACAAGAATCGGTCCAGACAAACTTCTCTTCTTTTCTAGTTAGCTTAGTCATAGGGGCAGCCAACCTAGAAAAGTTTTCAATGAATCTCCGGTAGTATCCTGCTAATCCAAGAAAACTTCTTATCTCGGTCACGGTCTTCGGTCTTTCCCAACCAAGAATAGTTTGGACTTTCTCTCGGGTCAACACGAATACCCTCGGCTGAAACAACATGGCCAAGAAACACTACACTTGAGAGCCGAAGTCACACTTGCTAAATTTAGCATAGAGTTTCTTTTCTCTCAACCTTTGCAACGTGCGAGTCTGGTGCTCCGCATGCTCTTCCTCATTCTTTGAGTAAATCAAGATGTCATCAATGAAAACGATTACAAATTTATCGAGTACATCGTGAAATACTCGGTTCATGAGATCCATGAACACGGCAGGGGCATTAGTCAAGCCGAAAGGCATCACTTTAAATTCATAATGTCCGTACCTTGTTCTGAACGCTGTCTTAAGGATGTCACTTGACTTCACCTTCAGCTGGTGATATCCCGATCTCAAATCAATCTTTGAAAAGACAAGCAGCACCCTTCAACTGATCAAAAAGGTCATCAATCCGAGGCAAAGGATATCTGTTCTTGATTGTCGAGCTTGTTCAATTCCCGGTAGTCAATGCACAAACGCATACTACCATCTTTCTTCTTTACAAACAAGACCGGAGCTCCCCAAGGCGACACACTTGGCTGCACGAAACCTCTCTCTAAGAGTTCATTTAATTGAGTTTGCAACTCTTCGAGTTCGGTAGGTGCCATTCTGTAAGGGGCCTTGGATACAGGAGCCGCTCCAGGAATTAAGTCTATAGAAAACTCAACTTCCCTATCAGGAGGCAAACCTGACAAGTCATCCGGAAAAACATCAGGGAATTCACTAACAACTCTGACTTCTTCAAGTCTCTTCTTCTCTCTGACCTTGCTTCCAGACGAAGCATCTCCCAAAAAGGCATGGACTTGCATTAGAGTGGACAAGGTCTTCTTGCTAAATCTTCCCTTCTCTCCTTGAAATTCGAAAACTGAATTCTCTTCTACACGGAACTGAATCTTCTTTGAGGAGCATAAGATCACGGCATTGTAGAAGGTCAACCAGTCGATTCCCAAGATTACATCAAAATCTCTCATGTCAAACAATACAAGGTTTGCCTTCAGATTTCTTCCACAAATCAAAATAGAACAATCTTCTAACACTTTATCTAGTTTAACAGCAGACCCAACAGGGGTACAAATAGATAAATGACTAGATAAACATCGAGGTGTCAAGTTAGTTCTCAAGGCAAAAGTAGATGATATGAATGAATGTGATGCACCCGTATCAAATAATACAAATGCGGGAAGAGAAGCTACTAACAGAGTACCTGTTACAACATCGTGGCAGGGGTCTTGCTCGGTACCAGATATGCTAAACACTCTGCCGAGGGAGGGGCGGAAGTAGCAGCAGGGAGTACTCTTCACTACAGGAGCTTGAGGTTGCACAGACTTATTGGGGCAAGAACGAGCATAATGGCCTGCTTGCTTGCAGAGGAAGCAAGTAGTATCTTTCGGTCCAATAGGAGCTGCAGCAGGGGGAGTTCTCTGATAAGTTGGTCTAGGATTCACCATCCCAGGCCTAGGAGGATAAGTAGCTCCCTGAGGTCTGGCTCCACTGGACTGACCATAATAGCTCACAGGAAGGGAATTAGGATTCTGACCAACATTTCTCGGCTGAAAGGCGGGTGCAGGATAAGGAGTAGGTCTAGCAAAACGCCGATCAGTGCGGTCCACAAATCCAGAAGATCTAGGTTGCCAAGGTTTCTGAACTCGAGCATTTTCCTTTTCATTCTCTTCAAGCTTCTTCGAGTTTTGAACCACCTGAGCATATCCTTCAAGAGGCAAGACAATGAGGTATGCCTTAATAGAAGGTCGCAAACCCTTGAAAAACTTTTTCGCCTTGGCTTCTTCAGACTTAATAGACTCGGGGGCGAAGAAGAAAAGTTCTTCAAATTTCTGCTGATACTCAAGCACAAACAAAGTACCTTGTACTAAGGCCATGAACTCGGCCTCCTTTGCGTCCTTTACAGCTTCCGGAAAGTAGTTCTTGCAAAAAGCTTCCTTAAACTTCTCCCAGGTAACAACACCACCATTCAAGGTCTCAAGGATAGGCCTAGTGGAAGCCCACCATGCATCAGCTTCTTGCTGAAGCTTCTGCTCGGCAAACAACACTTTCTGAGCATCAGAACATTGCAAATGTCCCAAGGCCTTCTCCAACTCACGAAGCCACTTGTTCGGAAAGAGGGTGTCCTTTGTTACACCAATAAAGGAAGGTACTTGTAACTTTAGGAAACTTTCCATCAAACGGGTGTGGGGTGTCCCGGTGAATCTTTCCATAAGAGGGGCTGCGGCTCCAGAAGTTCCAATTCCGGCACGGTTCTCATTGCGAAGGGTAGCAAAACCAGTCATCATTTGATTAAATTGGGCAGCTTCTTTGTTGCATCATGTTGGTCATGATGCTGGCGATATCTCTAAAGCTTCCGATATCGAGGGCACCGGGAATGCCATTCGTGGTGTGGCTATCATCCCGTGTCTCGCTGATCGAGCCCCCAGCAGGGGGTTTCTTCGTTTCCGTTGCTTCCGGATCCGACGAAACGATTTCTAAGTAAGACCATTCTGCAAGGATCAAAGATAAGGATACCAAAATTTCAAATTTGACAAAGGCAACTTGGCCAACGAATAGGATAACCAAATCATGGTTAGAATTATCAATATAACAGTAAAATAAATCAGCATTGATCAAAATCCAAAGGAAATGAGTCCAAGAATCAAAAACTCCCAAAATAACCCAAATGCATAAAAATGAAGGATTTTGGTCGATGCTTTTGGTCGATGGTATCGACCAAAATGATCGACCAAAATAAATTCTGAGCGAAAATCAGATTTAAAGGGCCCACTTCTCATTTCATTTTCATTTCTCACTCAACCATTTCGAGTTTAGCTACGGAGAAAGCGATTTTCTAGGGTTTTCAAAAGTGCTAGGACTTGATTCAAGGCTTCAATCATTCTTGATAATCTCACTTGATCATCTACACAAGTAAGTTCTCTTTCTTTTTCTCTTTTCTTGTAAACTTCATTCACCATTGTTGTGTTCTTCAATAAAACTGAGTAATACTTGTAGCTAATGGTTAGAATCATACATATAAATGATTAGAAACATGCTTTCATAACTTTTCAAGTAAGATTAAGTCCCAAACACAAGATTGCATCCATTTTGGTTACCAAAACACTATTCATTTCACAAAAACTCAACTTTACAAGCACTTGTCTCATTTTCAACCCAAAAGGAATTTTGACATGAAACAAATTTCTACAAACACCGATCTACTAGGGGAAAAGTGTTCCCACCCAGCCCTAACCTTGACCCGGAAACCTTGTTATTTGTAGGTCCGATGACCCGAAGTAAAGTAAGAAGTCACAGCTTTGGGCCATCCCGGTGAGGACTTGGTGTCGCGCTTTGAATCCATGAAGGTTGATGATGAGGTTCTATTTATGGAAACATGAATCCGATGAAGATCTAATTAGTTGATGGACTTGGAGTGCTCTCTATCTTGGTTTGAAGGCATTTCTACCTACTAGGTAAGTCACTTGACTTGTGTGCAAAACCTCTTTAGGTTTGGATTTGATCTGGGCCTTCAATTCCCGTTTTGGCCTTGTTTGAAGGCACCAGGTAGGGCCCGGGGGCCGGCGTCGGCATTGGTCGATCGACCAATCCAATCCACTCGACCAATGAGTGCTGTCTTTGGCAATTAGGTTGATTCTTGCTCTATTTAAGTCCAACCTCGAGTCCACTTCGTATTTGCTGCCTCCAAACCCTCTGAACGAACCAAAGACCTCTGCAAGTCATCTCTCTTGCATCCTTGGTGTTTTCTTGGCGGATCTTCGTCGGAACTCTTCTTTTTGCATCAAAAGGTATGTCTACTCTCTCTTCTTCTCCTCCATCTTTGTTTTTCTTTCCTTTTTGAGTTGAGACAGTAGAAGAGATGCTGCATTCTCTGTTGCAAACATCTCTCGAACATGTTCTCATGATCATCCTAAGGATTTAAGGCTAGAACAATGATCTTAACCATGATCATTGCAAGCTTTTGAAGGATTCATGATCAAACCATGATTTAATCTCTGTTAAACTTCTAATCTGAATTCTGATCTCTTTGGATCTTCTTTCATTGATCATGTTAGTGGTTAATTGCTGTGTTTTCTTTCCATGATCCATAATCTATAGATTTCTAGTTGTTCTCTTCTACCATACTATGTGTTCTTCATGATGCATGATAGTTACATATATGGTAGGTTTTATTTCCTTATTTAGATTTATGCTTCTAAGCCTTATTCCATGAAGACCTATGTATGTTTTCATGTTTTCATTACCGAAAGCAATGATCCATCCTCCTATTGTTCTTGTCTTTGTTTTCTATTTCAAAATTCATCAAGATCCATGTTTGATTTATTTATGGTAACTTTTTGTTTCCTAATTTGGATCTTGATACCTTGATTTGATTAGTGTTTTGAGGTCCCCTATATGTTAGAATACTACTGATGTAGTCTACCCCTTGATTAGTACCCTTTTGAACCACCAAATTCGGATTTCATATCTTAAAACTCTGATTTTATAGGCTCGTTGTCGCATTGGTCGGCTGATTGGTCGATTGGACCACTCGACCAATCCACTCGACCAATGAGTGACGAACTCCAGATTTGGTCCGTTTCGGATGTTTTGCTATCTTTTCCGTTAGGGATCTTTCCTAATATGTTGTATATACTTGTTTAGGACCTTCTTCTCAAGTTTGCCAAGATCTTACTTGATTTCTTAGGATTCTTTTGCGAGTTATAAAAGGTAAGGATGGTTATTTCCTTAATTACATAGATAGCATGAATCTAGTTTCTATATTTGAATATCATTAATATGTTTCCTTAAATTAGATTCTTACAATGATATACTACTGTTGCATAACTTTGATTACGGTAGCATTACTTATTCATATTGAATTGATTCATGTATGATTTACTTACCAATGTTATACAAATGATTGTAATTATTGATTTCTTTCCATATATGAAGTTACCATATATGTGATGATATGAATTGATGCATGTGTATGCTTAAGTATGGTTTGGAAAGGAGAGGTGTCCTTTTGACACTTCTGTCCTTGGACTACTACGGGAATATTATGGGATGTTTCCGGAGATGCCCTCTGGACACCTTCCTAAACTGTTGGATGACATATCTAGGATTGTCTAGTAGTGTTTGGCTAGGATGTCCTGTTATGTCGGACCCTAATCGGAGGGGTATTGAGACCGAACGACCCGTGGTAGCAATGGGGATTCATGGGCGCTCAAGACCGGTAACCAACCCGTGAGAGGACAGGGAATCACATTGTGGGGGCCATTTATTGGTAGGGTTGCATATGGTTAGACTTGGGCTCACGGGCGCTTAAGACCGGTAACCAACCCGTGAGAGGACGTGAGAGCTTCCCGTTTACCATATGTGGATGATCAATAGGGTTGATGAGTCCGTAGTCCGAGTTGGTCGGTGCCATAGGATGGACTCTAGTGTGAAGGATACCGGAAAGGATCGTCGGGGACGAGGAATGGAAGTATCTGGATCCGACTTGATGTAACCAAGTAGAAGACTTGCATTTGGCTAGGTTTTACCACGACATGCGCCGGTACTTATACCAAATGGTTGTGAGAGAGTGTGTTGACTTAACCCCCTGCCAAGGTTTGTCTCGAGGGATGAAGGACCCATTACCAATCGGCTGCTCAAGACCGGTGAAATGATCCGTGAGAGAATCCAAGATATCTTAAATGGTTGAGGATGTGAGTGGACTTTCCTAAAGAAGTACGGTGCTATGACTTAAAGCATGTCCGCCAATAGAGACCAGCATACATAGAGTTAGATTCATTCATTCATTGTTTGTCTCATATCATATTGCATTTATGTTTGTTACGGAATCCTGCCATTTATGTTATTATGGATTTTTAAGCGCCTTCTTGAGTTTCTTTGAAACTCATTCCTTTATTGTACAATGTTGTTAGACTATCCTGCCAGTGCTTGAGTACTATGACGGTCCCTATGAAGAAGCGCAAGGCGAAGAGGCATATCTCCGGGAAGGTGATTGCGGTTACCACAATTACTCGAAGATCCCGCGAGTGGTTATGCTCCGTACGATGCTTAGTCCGACCATTGAGTGGAAGCGTCCTTGTGCTATTTATGAGATTTACACTTACAAGGATGTTGTCTATAAAGTGGAGAATAATTTAGTTACCCAATGTACTTGTTCTTGGGATTAGGTTTTGTCTAGTTTATTCTTTTAGAGCTACTTTTCCGCTGGATGTAAAGTGGGATTTTTGCTTCACTTTACTTATCCGTTTGATACTACGATTATATCTATTATTCCGATTCATTTATGATTCATTCTTTCTTTATTGGATCTATGATTTATCTTCCGCACTCTTGTTATGATTGTTCATGATTATGTTATTGTTTATGTGGGAGGTTGATCACTCGATACCTGATCTTCGGGCTGTGGATCACACTCTCGGGTATGCCGGATAGGGTACCGGCTGGGAGGGCGTGATGATTGGTATCGAGCCCAAGGTTCGAGGAGATCCTAACCACAAAAGACAACAACTGAACATTCTGAGTCATTGATCTGAAATGACTCTTCTACTCTTAGAAGTGAATAATAGAACACTTTGAATTAGAAACTTGACCTTTGAGGCATAACGAACATTTCCGAATAACATACCATAATTATACTTGAACAAATGTCACTAATGCAAGGAAAAGAAAGTTGCATAACATACAATAATTAAAGAGAAACAAAATGAACTTCATTAATTTCAAAAGTTTTTACAATGATTACATCTGAAATGCATAAATGGAAAATCCTAAGGTACAGGTCTATCTAGGTGATCTACTCCGATCTCTGTATGCTCCGAACTCCTCCGCTAGCTGAGTCACCCGATGCTCTATCCTATCTGTCGTGACTCCATCCTCTCGTACATCTGCTCTGTCCGACCTCCATTCTCTCTAGCATGGAAGTCATCGATCTCATCTGTGCACCAAGATCCGAAGTCTCCGGAACTGCATGTGAAGGGCCACCTACCTCGAAGTGTGATGAAGGAAACTCGTGATGCACGGGCTCAGCCTCGCGCATATCTGCATCATCTCCGGCCTGATCATCACTATCGGGACCGATATCCTCTCCTCCATCCTCGATCCCCGATCCTCATCCTCGATTCATCATCATCCTCACCCTCCGGACCGGGAGATCTCTCTCGGCGATGTAGTCTCATCGACGAATGGTCCGAGTCCCAATGGGGTATCCACTGTGATCTAGTGTCCATCGGTGTATCCTCGAAACTCACCCCGAAATGCCCGAAGATCAAAGTCGAAGCCTCCCATAGCAAAGGTTCCGCATGCTAGGCCGCGAGAACTAAGTCCAGCATGACCTGCTGAATGATGTAGGAGAGATCGATCTCGAAGCCCATGTAGATGCGGTAGATGACTAAGGCCTCCATCAACGTGACCCGATGGTGATGTCCGGCTTTCGGCATGATGTTTCGGCCGACTATGCGACCGATAATACGTGCGAGAACCCGTCATCCGTCCGCTAGTCCACGGTGTGAAGCATCGACGGCTATCCCATAGCGTGGAGCATATCTCGCGAAGCTCGTACGGCATCGAGATGGCTGTCCGGATCTGCTCCTGCGGGTATCCACACACTCTTGTGGATAGTAAGGAACCTGCAAGATCTCGGCCGGTGTCCGGGTAGAGAAGCGAATCCGAGTCCGGAAGACCACACTCTCCACGAGGACAAGTCTAAGTGGATGTCCCTGGCCTCGAGCCTCCTCTGTGTAAGTAAGGTTGCTTTGAAGAACAACCTCACTAGCTCCGGGTATACCGGCAAATCCTCGGTGAAGAGATGAGTCCACTTTGTAATGTGTCGAACCTCTGCCGAATCCTAAAGGCTCCGAGCTGGCGTAAGTGAAGTAGACGTCCCATCTCGATGTTGCGATGGCTGAAGTAGGCCTCGTACGGGAACTCGGCTTTGAGGTGTGTCAAACATGTCCGGTCTCCTAACCTCCTCTCTAGGCTCGAAAGGAACCCGACCTCTGCCCCTAAGAGCACCTACGATGCGACCACGACCTCTACCTCCTCCTCGCCCTCCCCTCTGCATAGTGTATACGTGAAAGAGACAAGAGACAATTCCAATTAGTGCTATTTTAAGATTTGAGCCAAAAGGGTATTTTCGTAATTTTTCGGAAAATTTCAAATTTGGGGGAAATTTGATTTGAACATACTAGCATGTGCGCAATACTTGGAATTTCATGTCTATGAAGTTGTTTTGATGAAAATCGATCGAAAACTTGGATTAAAGCGAAAAATTCAGCAAGAAGGAAATTTGGGGATTTTGCAATTTAGGTCAAAATTGGATTTTTGAAAAGTTGAAATTGGTTAAATCAAATTGTATGGACCTATCTACAATGTCATCTTGAGCATGTAGCATTTGATCTCGTGCGAAAATTTCAAGCGGTTTGAGAGAAAGCGAAATTTTTCTAAAGATATCGATTTCGGTATAAAACTTTGCGAGATGAGCACCAATGTGTTAAAACTTGTTGTCTATGCATGTCATTGTGTTTAAAACCTAGGGAATATGTTTCTAAGCATTCCTAAGCATGATTTCTAGCATTGGATACAAGTAAAGCATGGTTTTATTGAAATGCAAGCATGAGAAGATGAAAATGGAAGAAAGAATGAGAGATTTACCTTGTTTGTGAAGATGGTGTGTTGTGGTGTTGTTGTTGAAGCACTAAATCACCTCAAGAACACTTGTGGGAACTCTTGGAGATTTTCCCTAGAGCTCTCTCACCTTTGGAAGAAGTTAGAATGAGGTTGGAATGTGAAAATGAGGCTTATAATGCGAATTTTCGCATTCATCTTCATTGGTCGACTCATTGGTCGGTGGGTCACTCGACCAATCACTCGACCAATGGTCACGGTGACCTCATTTGCTGTTGAATTTTTGGAAAATGTGATTTTTGCCTTATGGAATATTGTTTGATGACTATATGGATATATTTGAGCATGATTTAAGTTTTCAAATCATTTGGACTTGTGGTTTATGTTGAATCTTGAAATTCGGTATTTTGATGTTCTCGGTTTTGCGAGAATGGTTACTCGAGAAGTGGGCGTGGTGAATCCGGTGGTCATGGAGGTGGTGAAATACCTCGGGGAGGTGGTGAAGTACCTCATGGAGGTGGTGAGATACCAAATGCTGATCGGGGTACTCATGAGATCCCTGGTGCCCCGAATGTTGGAAGTTTCGAGAGATATTGCCAATATTATGGGCAATATGATGCGACGACAAGCGGCTCGGTTCAACCGGATGTTGGTGGGTTTCATGACTCTGCATAATGAGACCCGGGCTGGTGCTAATGTGAATCCTCATGCCGCGATCCTGAATGCGGGAGGTTTAGGCTGGAACTCCTCATACTCCTTTGATGGAGAGTTTTACGAAGATGCAAGTACCCACTTTCTTGGAGTTACCAAGGACCCCTTGTTTCCTAACAAGTGGCTTCGTGAGTTGGAGAAGGCTTTCCGACATCTGCAATGCTCGGAAGCTCGAGAAGATTTTGTTTGCTTTGAGCGAAGTTGCAACAAGAAGGCGATGCATGGTGGATCTCCACTCGTCTGTTTTGGAAGGTTTGCATGCGGGAGTTGTAACTTGGGAGTTATTCAAAGAGGCTTTTTGTATGAACTACTTTCCCGAGGCGGTGAAGGATGCGAAGGAAGCTGAGTTTATGATTACGACTCAAGGAACTCTGTCTGTGTTGGAGTACCAACGAAGTTCGAGGAGCTTCATTTCTTTGCTCCAGATTCTTTGAAGGAAGACCTCGCCAAAGCAAAGAAGTTCTTCAAAGGACTGCGCCACTGCCATTAAAGCTTACCTCACGATCCGGCCTATAGTGAGCTATGCTCAAGTGGTGCGAGAACTCGAAGAAGTTGGAAGAAACGAGAGAAGGAAAGTGCTCGTGTGCAAAAGCCTTGGCGATCAAGGAATTCTGGTTTGGTGGATCGCAATGACCGTCGTTTTGTGAGACCTACACCCTACCCCACTCCTACCTTTCGGGCTAAGAGTGTAGGTCGAACACGGGTTTTCAGCAGCCCGGCCGGTTTAGACGGTATGGCGGAAACCGACCACCAGCAAGTGCAAGTGCAAGTGCAAGTGCAAGTGCAAGGCCTTTTGTTCGAGAAGCCCTCTGTTGCAGCCACCCCTGTTGGATCCGGCAATCCTGTTTGTTTCTCTTGCAAGCAAGCTGGTCATTTTGCTCGTGCACATCCGAAGCGGCACCCTGACAGCTTTGCCCAGTGGTGAAGAGTGCTCCTGCTCCTCCCTCTGGTAGAGTTTTCGGTATTTCCGATCTTGAGCGGGATCCAAGCCATGATGTGATTACGGGTACATTGTTAGTCGCTTCTATTTCTGCATTTGTCTTATTTGATACGGGTGCATCTCATTCGTTCATGTCATCTGCATTCATCAAGAAGACTAACCTAATCCACGAGAAGTTGTCTAGTTGTTTATTGATTAGTACACCTCTGGTCCTGTTGTGAAACTAGATAAGGGGTTATCTAAATGTCTGTGTTGATTGGTGAGAAGAACTTGGAAGCCAATTTTGTGATTCTTGACATGAAGGACTTCGATGTTATTTTGGGAATCGATTGGTTGACAGCCCACAAAGGCTGTGTTCCTTTGTTCCTCAAAGAAGATTCAGTTCCATATTTGTGGAAGTCCGGTCTTTGAATTTCGGGGTGAAAAGAGAAGGGTTTGTAAGAAGGTCTTTATGCTGCTTGATGCAAGTCTATGCCCTAGTGGATGATGCTTCATCCGAAGGCAAGGGTATAGTGGAGAAAAGAGTCGACGAAGTCGAGTTGTCTGCGACTTTGTTGATGTCTTCCACGATGATCTATCGGGAGTGCCTCCGGACGAGAGATGTCGAATTTTCTATTGATCTCGTCCCTGGTGCTGCTCCGGTATCTAAAGCTCCGTATAGGATGGCTCCCTCTTGAGTTGAAAGAGTTGCAAAATCAGTTGAATGAGCTCATTGATAGAGGTTTCGTGCAGCCTAGTGTGTCACCTTGGGGAGCTCCGGTCTTGTTCGTCAAGAAGAAAGACGGTAGTATGCGCTTGTGCATCGACTACCGTGAGTTGAATAAGTTGACTATCAAGAATAGATATCCGCTGCCCGAGAATCGATGATCTCTTCGATCGGTTGAAGGGTGCGATTGTGTTCTCGAAGAGTTGACTTAAGGTCCGGATATCACCAATTGAAAGTGAAGTCTAGTGATATCTTCAAGACAGCTTTCCGAACGCGGTATGGTCACTACGAGTTTAGAGTCATGCCCTTCGGATTGACCAATGCTCTGCGGTGTTCATGGACCTCATGAACCGAGTATTTCATGATGTGCTTGATAAGTTTGTGATTGTTTTCATTGATGACATCTTGATCTATTCGAAGAGCGAAGAAGAGCATGCGAGTCATCTAAGTTTCACTTTGCAAAGGTTGCGAGAGAAGAAGTTGTTCGCTAAGTTTAGCAAGTGTGATTTACGGCTTAAGAGAGTGGTATTCCTTGGTCATGTAGTTTCAGCCGAAGGTATTCGTGTCGATCTGAAAAAGTCCAAGCTGTGGCTGATTGGGAGAGACCGAAGTCGATAACGGAAATAAGAAGTTTTCTTGGATTGGCGGGTTACTACCGAAGGTTTATTGAGAACTTTTCTCGGTTGGCTGCTCCTATGACTAAGTTGACCGGGAAAGAAGAGAAGTTTGTTTGATGCGGCGCTTTGTGAGAAGAATTTCCAAGAGTTGAAAGATAGATTGACAAGTGCCCGGTTTTGACTATACCGATAGTTCCGGTGGTATGACGGGTTTATACCGATGCGTCAAAGATTGGTTTGGGTTGTGTCTTGATGCAACATGGCAAGGTCGTAGCCTATGCTTCTCGGCAATTGAAGGATTATGAGCGGAATTACCCCACTCACGATCTAGAACTTGCCGCCGTTGTCTTTGCTTTGAAGATTTGGAGACATTATCTTTACGGTGAGAAGATTGCCATTTTCACGGATCATAAGAGTTTGAAATACTTCTTTACCCAAAAGGAGTTGAACATGAGACAAAGGAGATGGTTGGAACTAGTCTCCGATTATGATTGTGATATTCGGTATCATCCTGGGAAAGCAAATGTTGTTGCTTGATGCTCTTAGTAGGAAGAACCAGAAGAAGACTTTGGATTTGAATGCTTTGAGTTTACCATTGTGGTCTTCTATTGAGAGTTTTGATTTGGAAATCGTTCTCGAGAATTCCGATTTTATTCTTTACGCCATGACGGCAAGATCTGGTCTTAGAGATAAGATTGTTGCTCTGCGAGTTACGATCAAGAGTTTTTGATCAAAGTTGAGAAGATTTCTTCGAATCTGAGTCGGACCCCGACTTTGGTATATCCATGGATGGTGCTTTGTTGTTTAGAGGAAGGCGTGTGTGCACATAAATGAAGAAGTTAAGAAAGAAATATTGAAGGAAGCACACCGATCGGTCTTTCTTTGTACACCGGGAAGCACCAAGATGTACAAGGACTTGAAGGAACATTTTTGGTGGATTGGTCTAAAGGCGGATGTTGATGATTTTGTTGCCAAGTGTGAGACTTGCCAACGTGTGAAAGCCGTTCGACAACCTCCATCTGGATTACTTCAGCCTCTTCCTATTCCTAGTTGGAAGTGGGAGGATATCTCCATGGACTTTGTGACTAGCTTGCCTCGGACAAGTAAAGGCAATGACAACTTGTGTGGGTGATTGTTGATAGGTTGACCAAATCAGCCCATTTCATTCCTATGAAGATCACTCATACTCTGGATAAGCTAGCAAGGCTTTATGTGGATAATGTGGTTCGATCTGCATGGTGTGCCATTGAGTATTGTTTCGGATCGTGATCCTAGGTTCACCTCAAGGTTTTGGAATAGTTTGCGAAGGCCTTGGGAACCCAATTGAACTTGAGTACAGCTCATCATCCACGGTCGATGGACAATACGAGCGGACAATTCGGACATTGGAAGACATGCTCAGATCTTGTGTGGTGGATATGGGTGGTAATTGGGATGAACACCTAGCTTTGGTTGAGTTTGCCTATAACAACGGTTATCAAGCCACAATAGGCATGGCTCCATTCAAGGCTTTGTATGGTAGTACTTGTAGGACACCTTTGTCTTGGTGAGGCAGTTGAAAGAAAAGTCTTAGGTCTGAGATGATTGAAGCTACAAGTGCTATGGTAGATATGATAAGAGAAAGGATTAAGTCTGCCCGATCGAGACGCAGAAATCTTATGCTTGATAAGAGAAGGACCGATTTGGAATTTCAAGTTGGAGAGAAAGTCTTTACGAAGGTCTCACCAATGAAGGGTGTGATGAGATTCAATGTTAAGGAAAGCTTAGCCCTCGTTACATTGGACCTTTCGAGATTTTGGAAAAGGTTGGACCTGTTGCGTATCGATTAGCATTACCTCCGTCTCTTGCTGGTGTGCACAATGTGTTTCATATTTCGATGCTCCGAAAATACATAGAGAATCCGGAACACATTTTGCAGCAAGCACTGAAGGACTTAGTGCTGATTTGACCTATGATGAAGAACCGGCCGAAATCTTGGATAGGAAGGACAAGCGGTAGCTGCGGAATCGCGCCATTCCTTTGGTGAAGATTCGGTGGAAGAACCATACCCCTGAAGAAGCTTCTTGGGAGAAGGAAGAAGATATGAAGGAGAAGTTTCCTTACCTCTTTGGAAGCACGGTACGCTTTCAATTTCGGGGACGAAATTTCTTTAAGGGGGGAGAATGTAAAACCCAGCCCTAACCTTGACCCGGAAACCTTGTTATTTGTAGGTCCGATGACCCGAAGTAAAGTAAGAAGTCAGCTTTGGGCCATCCCGATGAGAGGACTTGGTGTCGGCTTTGAATCCATGAAAGTTGATGATGAGGTTCTATTTATGGAAGCTGAATCTCGATGAAGATCTAATTAGTTGATGGACTTGGAGTGCTCTCTATCTTGGTTTGAAGGCATTTCTACCTATTAGGTAAGTCACTTGACTTGTGTGCAAAACCCCTTTAGGATTGGATTTGATCTGGACCTTCAATTCCCTGTTTTGGCCTTCTTTGTCGGCATTGGTCGGTGATTGGTCGGCTGGGCCAGTCGACCAATCCACTCGACCAATGAGTCTTGTCTTTGGCAATTAGGTTGTTCTTGCTCTATTTAAGTCCAACCTCGAGTCCACTTCGTATTTGCTGCCTCCAAACCCTCCTGGAGCAGACCAAAGACCTCTGCAAGTCATCTCTCTTGCATCCTTGGTGTTTTCTTGACGGATCTTCGTCGGAACTCTTCTTTTTGCATCAAAAGGTATGTCTACTCTCTCTTCTTCTCCTCCATCTTTGTTTTTCTTTCCTTTTTGAGTTGAGGCAGTAGAAGAGATGCTGCATTCTCTGTTGCAAACATCTCTGAACATGTTCTCATGATCATCCTAAGGATTTAAGGCTAGAACAATGATCTTAACCATGATCATTGCAAGCTTTTGAAGGATTCATGATCAAACCATGATTTAATCTCTGTTAAACTTCTAATCTGAATTCCGATCTCTTTGGATCTTCTTTTGTTGATCATGTTAGTAGTAATTCTTGTGTTTTCTTTCCATGATCCATAATCTATAGATTTCTAGATGTTCTCTTCTACCATACTATGTGTTCTTCATGATGCATGATAGTTACATATATGGTAGGTTTTATTTCCTTATTTAGATTTATGCTTCTAAGCCTTATTCCATGAAGACCTATGTATGTTTTCATGTTTTCATTACCAAAAGCAATGATCCATCCTCCTATTGTTCTTGTCTTTGTTTTCTATTTCAAATTCATCAAGATCCATGTTTGAGTTAATTATGGTAACTTTTTGTTTCCTAATTTGGATCTTGATATCTTGATTTGATTGGTGTTTTGAGGTCCCCTATTTGTTAGAATACTACTGATGTAGTCTACCCCTTGATTAGTACCCTTTTGAACCACCAAATTCGGATTTCATATCTTAAAACTCTGATTTTATAGGCTCTTTATCTGCATTGGTCGACTGATTGGTCGATGGACCACTCGACCAATCCACTCGACCAATGAGTACAGCAACTCCAGATTTGGTCTGTTTCGGATGTTTTGATATCTTTTCTGTTAGGGATCTTTCCTAATATGTTGTATATACTTGTTTAGGACCTTCTTCTCAAGTTTGCCAAGATCTTACTTGATTTCTTAGGATCCCTTTGCGAGTTATAAAAGGTAAGGATGGTTATTTCCTTAATTACATAGATAGCATGAATCTAGTTTCTATATTTGAATATCATTAATATGTTTCCTAAATTAGATTCTTACAATGATATACTACTTTGTTGCATAACTTTGATTACGGTAGCATTACTTATTCATATTAAATTGATTCATGTATGATTTACTTACCAATGTTATACAAGTGATTGTAATTACTGATTTCTTTCCATATATGAAGTTACCATATATGTGATGATATGAATTGATGCATGTGTATGCTTACGTATGGTTTGGAAAGGAGAGGTGTCCTTTCGACACTTCCTTGGACTACTACGGGAATATTATGGGATGTTTCCGGAGATGCCCTCTGGACACCTTCCTAAAGCTGTTGGATGACATATCTAGGATTGTCTAGTAGTGTTTGGCTAGGATGTCCTGTTATGTCGGACCCTAATCGGAGGGGTATTGAGACCCGAACGACCCGTGGTAGCAATGGGGATTCATGGGCGCTCAAGACCGGTAACCAACCCGTGAGAGGACAGGGAATCACATTGTGGGGGCCAT
Organism: Hakea prostrata; assembly: GCF_041222555.1. Classification (NCBI taxonomy): domain Eukaryota; kingdom Viridiplantae; phylum Streptophyta; class Magnoliopsida; order Proteales; family Proteaceae; genus Hakea; species Hakea prostrata. The sequence continues at coordinate 208,043 of NW_028291195.1, read as the reverse complement.
TTATTGGTAGGGTTGCATATGGTTAGACTTGGGCTCACGGGCGCTTAAGACCGGTAACCAACCCGTGAGAGGACGTGAGAGCTTCCCGTTTACCATATGTGGATGATCAATAGGGTTGATGAGTCCGTAGTCCGAGTTGGTCGGTGCCATAGGATACGTTGACTCTAGTGTGAAGGATACCGGAAAGGATCGTCAGGGACGAGGAATGGAAGTATCTGGATCTGACTTGATGTAACCAAGTAGAAGACTTGCATTTGGCTAGGTTTTACCCGACATGCGCCGATACTTATACCAAATGGTTGTGAGAGAGTGTGTTGACTTAACCCCCTGCCATGGTTTGTCTGAGGGATGAAGGACCCATTACCAATCGGCTGCTCAAGACCGGTGAAATGATCCGTGAGAGAATCCAAGATATCTTAAAGGGTTGAGGATGTGAGTGGACTTTCCTAAAGAAGTACGGTGCTATGACTTAAAGCATGTCTGCCAATAGAGACCAGCATACATAGAGTTAGATTCATTCATTCATTGTTTGTCTCATGTCATATTGCATTTATGTTTGTTCTGGAATCCTGCCATTTATGTTATTATGGATTTTTAAGCGCCTTCTACTGGAGTTTCTTCGAAACTCATTCCTTTATTGTACAATGTTGTTAGACTATCCTGCAGTCTTGAGTACTATGACGGTCCCTATGAAGAAGCGCAAGGCGAAGAGGCATATCTCCAGGAAGGTGATTGCGGTTACCACAATTACTCTGAAGATCCCGCGAGTGGTTATGCTCCGTACGATGCTTAGTCCGACCATTGAGTGGAAGCGTCCTTGTGCTATTTATGAGATTTACACTTACAAGGATGTTGTCTATAAAGTGGAGAATAACTTAGTTACCCAATGTACTTATTCTTGGGATTAGGTTTTGTCTAGTTATTCTTTTAGAGCTTCCCCTCTCTCCCTATATATGGGGTTTTCCCCCCCCCCCCCTTACCCCTTCAATCCCCCCCTTTTTCCTTTTTCGATTCGGTTATGATTCATTCTTTTTTTTTTTTTTTTTTTTCCCTCCCCCCCCTCCCCCCTCTCCCACCTTTTTTTTTTTTTTTTTTTTTTTATTTTTTATCCCCCCCCCCCCCCCCCCGCCCCCCTCCCCCCCCCCCCCCCCCCCCCCCCCCCCCGCCCCCCGCCGCGCGCCGCCCCACCCTAAACACATCCGACCCCTGGGGTCCTCCCCCCTTTCCCTCTTTCCCTTCCCCCCTCCCCCCCCCCCCCCCTCCCCCTCCCCCCACCCATCACTCACCCACCCTCCTCCTTCCACACGGCCCTCTCCCCCCCCCGGCCCACCCTTCCCTTCCCTCCCCCCCCCCCCCCCCCCCCCCTCTGCCCCACCCCCCCCCCCCCCCCACCCCGGACCCTCGCGCCCACCCCTTATAAAATACACTCCCCCCCCCTCGGGCCCCCCCCCAAACCAAATCTTTCCATGGAGGACAACAAAGGCCGACTCAAAGCATTTAAATCCAACTCTTTTCTTTGACTCTTTCTACTAAGAGCATCCGCCACTACATTTGCTTTACCCGGGTGGTACTTGGATGTCACAATCATAGTCGAGAGACCAACTCCAACCATCTTCTCTGTCTCATATTCAACTCCTTCTGGGTGAAGAAGTATTTCAAACTTTTATGATCCGTGAAGATGGCGATCTTCTCACCGTCTAGATAGTGTCTCCAAATTTTCAAAGAAAATACAACAGCTGCAAGCTCTAAGTCATGAGTGGGGTAGTTCCGCTCATAATCCTTTAGTTGTCGAGAGGCATAAGCCACTACCTTTCCGTGTTGCATCAACACGCAGCCCAAACCGATTTTAGAAGCATCAGTGTAGACCGTCAATCCACCGGAACTATCAGGTATAGTCAGAACCGGCGCGCTTGTCAATCTAACTTTCAGCTCTTCGAAGTTCTTCTCACAAGAATCGGTCCAGACAAACTTCTCCTCTTTTCTAGTTAGCTTAGTCATAGGGGCAGCCAACCTAGAAAAGTTTTCAATGAATCTTCGGTAGTATCCTGCTAATCCAAGAAAACTTCTTATCTCGGTCACGGTCTTCGGTCTTTCCCAATCAGTAACAGTTTGGACTTTCTCTGGGTCAACACGAATACCCTCGGCTGAAACAACATGGCCAAGAAACACTACACTTGAGAGCCAGAAGTCACACTTGCTAAATTTAGCATAGAGTTTCTTTTCTCTCAACCTTTGCAACGTGCGATTCGGGTGCTCCGCATGCTCTTCCTCATTCTTTGAGTAAATCAAGATGTCATCAATGAAAACGATTACAAATTTATCGAGTACATCGTGAAATACTCGGTTCATGAGATCCATGAACACGGCGGGGGCATTAGTTAAGCCGAAAGGCATCACTTTAAATTCATAATGTCCGTACCTTGTTCTGAAAGCTGTCTTAAGGATGTCACTTGACTTCACCTTCAGCTGGTGATATCCCGATCTCAAATCAATCTTTGAAAAGACAGCAGCACCCTTCAACTGATCAAAAAGGTCATCAATCCGAGGCAAAGGATATCTGTTCTTGATTGTCAGCTTGTTCAATTCCCGGTAGTCAATGCACAGACGCATACTACCATCTTTCTTCTTTACAAACAAGACCGGAGCTCCCCAAGGTGACACACTTGGCTGCAGGAAACCTCTCTCTAAGAGTTCATTTTATTGAGTTTGCAACTCTTCGAGTTCGGTAGGTGCCATTCTGTAAGGGGCCTTGGATACGGGGAGCCGCTCCAGGAATTAAGTCTATAGAAAACTCAACTTCCCTATCAGGAGGCAAACCTGACAAGTCATCCGGAAAAACATCAGGGAATTCACTAACAACTCTGACTTCTTCAAGTCTCTTCTTCTCTCTGACCTTACTTCCAGACGAAGCATTTCCCAAAAAGGCATGGACTTGCATTAGAGTGGACAAGGTCTTTTTGCTAAATCTTCCCTTCTCTCCTTGAAATTCGAGAACTGAATTCTCTTCTACACGGAACTGAATCTTCTTTGAGGAACATAAGATCACGGCATTGTAGAAGGTCAACCAGTCGATTCCCAAGATTACATCAAAATCTCTCATGTCAAATAATACAAGGTTTGCCTTCAGATTTCTTCCACAAATCAAAATAGAACAATCTTCTAACACTTTATCTAGTTTAACAGTAGATCCAACAGGGGTACAAATAGACAAATGACTAGATAAACATCGAGGTGTCAAGTTAGTCCTCAAGGCAAAAGTAGATGATATGAATGAATGTGATGCACCCGTATCAAATAATACAAATGCGGGAAGAGCAGCTACTAACAGAGTACCTGTTACAACATCGTGGCAGGGGTCTTGCTCGGTACCAGATATACTAAACACTTTGCCAGAGGGAGTGTAAAACCCAGCCCTAACCTTGACCCGAAAACCTTGTTATATGTAGGTCCAGTGACCCGAAGTAAAGTAAGAAGTCAGCTTTGGGCCATCCCAGTGGAGGACTTGGTGTCTGGCTTTGAATCCATGAGAGTTGATGATGAAGTTCTATTTATGGAAACTGAATCTTGATGAAGATCAGATTAGTTGATGGACTTGGAGTGCTCTCTATCATGGTTTGAAGGCATTTCTACCTATTAGGTAAGTCATTTGTTATGTGTGCAAAACCCCTTTAGGATTGGATTTGATCTGGGTCTTCAATTCCCTGTTTTGGAATTGCTGTCAGCATTGGTCGACTGGACCAGTCGACCAATCCACTCGACCAATGAGTGCTGTCTTTGGCAATTAGGTCTTGCTTGCTCTATTTAAGTCCAATCTCGATTCTACTTCGTATTTGCTGCCTCCAAACTCTTTGGAATGAACCAAAGACCACTGCAAGTCATCTCCCTTGCATCTTTGGTGATTTTCTTGACGGATCTTCGTCGAAACTCTTCCCTTTTGCATCAAAAGGTATGTCTATACTCTCTTCTTCTCCTCCATATCTTATTTTCTTTCCTTTTTGAGTTGAGACAGTAGAGGAGATGCTGCATTCTCTGTTGCAAACATCTCTGGACTTGTCTCTCATGATCATCCTAAGGATTAATGGCTAGAACAATGATCTTAACCATGATCATTGCAAGCTTTTGAAGGAATCATGATCAAACCATGATCTAGTCTTTGTTTAACTTCTGATTTGAATTTTGATCTCCTTGGATCTTCTATATTGATCATGTTAGTAGTCAATTGCTGTGTTTTCTTTTCATGATCCATGATCTATCAATCTCTAGTTGTTCTCTTCCACCATACTATGTGTTCTTCAAGAATCATGATAGTTACATATATGGTAGGTTTTGTTTCCTTATTTAGATTTATGCTTTTAAGCCTATTTCCTTGAAGATCTAAGTATGCTTTTCATGATACCTTTACCTGAAGCAATGATCCATCCTCCTATTGTTCTTGTCTTTGATTTCTACCTTGAATTCTTCAAGATCCATGGTTGATCTAATTATGGTAACTTTTTGTTTCCTAATTTGGATCTTGATGGCTTGATTGGATTAGTGTTTTGAGGTCCCCTATATGTTAGAATACTACTGATGTAGTTTACCCCTTGATTAGTACCCTTTTGAACCACCAAATTCGGATTTCATATTTTAAAACTCTGTTTTTTTTAGGCTACTGTCTGCATTGGTTGACTGATTGGTCGATCGGACCATCGACCAATCCACTCGACCAATGAGTACAGCAACTCCAGAATTGGTCTGTGTTGGATGTTTTGGTATCTTTTCTGTTAGGGATCTTTCCTAATATGTTGTATACACTTGTTTAGGACCTTCTTCTCAAGTTTGCAAGATATTACTTGATTTCTTAGGATTCCTTTGCGAGTTATAAAAGGTAAGGATGGTTATTTCCTTAATTTCATAGATAGCATGAATCTAGTTTCTATATTTGAATATCATTGATATGTTTCCTTAATTAGATTCTTACAATGATATACTACTGTTGCATAACTTTAGTTACAGTAGCATTACTTATTCATATTGAATTGACTCATGTATGATTTACTTACCAATTATATACAAAGTGATTGCAATTATTGATTTCTTTCCATATATGAAGTTACCATATATGTGATGGTATGAATTGATGCATGTGTATGCTTAAGTATGGTTTGGAAAGGAGAGGTGTCCTTTTGACATTTCTGTCCTTGGACTACTACGGGAATATTATGGGATGTTTCCGGAGATGCCCTATGGACACCTTCCTAAACTGTTGGATGACATATCTAGGATTGTCTAGTAGTGTTTGGCTAGGATGTCCTGTTATGTCAGACCCTAATCGGAGGGGTATTGAGACCGAATGACCCGTGGTAGCAATGGGGATTCATGGGCGCTCAAGACCGGTAACCAACCCGTGAGAGGACAGGAATCACATTGTGGGGGCCATTTATTGGTAGGGTTGCATATGGTTAGACTTGGGCTCACGGGCGCTCAAGACCGGTAACCAACCCGTGAGAGGACGTGAGAGCTTCCCGTTTACCATATGTGGATGATCAATAGGGTTGATGAGTCCGTAGTCAGGGACTATGAGGACTCTAGTGTGAAGGATACCGGAAAGGATCGTCAGGGACGAGGAATGGACGTATCTGGATCCGACTTGATGTAACTAAGTAGAAGACTTGCATTTGGCTAGGTTTTTACCCCGACATGCGCCAAGTACTTAGACCAATGGTGATGTGAGAGAGTGGTGACTTAACCCCCAGCCATGGAATGTCCCGAGGGATGCCGGACCCATTACCAACTGATGATGAGTGATTGAGACCTTCCTAAAGAAGTACGGTGCTATGACTTAAAGCATGTCTGCCATTAGAGACCAGCATACATAGAGTTAGATTCATTCCTTCGTTGCTTGTCTCATATCATATTGCATTTATGTTTGTTCTCAAATCCCGCCATTTATGTTATTATGGATTTAATCGCCTTTATCGAGTTTCTTTGAAACTCATTCCTTTATTGTACAATGTCTGTTAGACTATTCTGCAGTGACTTGAGTATTATGACGGTCCCTATGAAGAAGCGCAAGGCGAAGAGGCATATCTCCAGGAAGGTGATTGCGGTTACAACAATTACACTGAAGATCCCGCGAGTGGTTATGCTCCGTACGATGCTTAGTCCGACCATTGAGTGGAAGCGTCCTTGTGTTGTTTATGAGATTTACACTTATAGGGATGTTGTCTATAAAGTGGAGAACAATTTAGTTACCCATTGTACTTGCTACTGGGATTAGATTTTGTCTAGTTTATTCTCTTTTAGAGCTACTTTTCCGCTAGTTGTAGAGTGGGATTTTGCCTCCCTTTACATATCTGTTTTTGACACTCTGATTATATCTAGTACTCTGATTTATTTATGATTCATTCTTTCCTTATTGGATCTATGGTTTATCTTCCGCACTTTTATTATGATTGTTCATGATTATGTTATTGTTTATGTGGGAGGTTGATTACTCGATACCTGATCTTCAGGCTGTGGATCACACTCTCGGGTATGCCAGATAGGGTACCGGCTGGGAGGATGTGACAGGGAGGAGCAGAAGTAGCAGCAGGAGTACTCTTCACTACAGGAGCTTGAGATTGCACAGACTTGTTGGGGGCAAGAACGAGCATAATGGCCTGCTTGCTTGCAGAGGAAGCAAGTAGTATCTTTCAGTCCAATAGGAGCTGCAGCAGGGGGAGGTCTCTGATAAGTTGGTCTAGGATTCACCATCCCAGGCCTAGGAGGATAAGTAGCTCCTTGAGGTCTGGCTCCACTGAACTGACCATAATAGCTCACAGGAAGGGAATTAGGATTCTGACCAACATGTCTCGGCTGAAAGGTGGGTGCATGATAAGGAGTAGGTCTAGCAAAACGCCGATCAGTGCGGTCCACAAATCCAGAAGATCTAGGCTGCCAGGGTTTCTGAACTCGAGCATTTTCCTTTTCATTCTCTTCAAGCTTCTTCGAGTTTTGAACCACCTGAGCATATCCTTCAAGAGGCAAGACAGTGAGGTATGCCTTAATAGAAGGTCGCAAACCCTTGAAAAACTTTTTCGCCTTGGCTTCTTCAGACTTAATAGACTCGGGGGCGAAGAAGAAAAGTTCTTCAAATTTCTGCTGATACTCAAGCACAGACAAAGTACCTTGTACTAAGGCCATGAACTCGGCCTCCTTTGCGTCCTTTACAGCTTCCGGAAAGTAGTTCTTGCAAAAAGCTTCCTTAAACTTCTCCCAGGTAACGACACCACCATTCAAGGTCTCAAGGATAGGCCTAGTGGAAGCCCACCATGCATCAGCTTCTTGCTGAAGCTTCTGCTCGGCAAACAACACTTTCTGAGCATCAGAACATTGCAAATGTCTGAAGGCCTTCTCCAACTCAAGAAGCCACTTGTTCGGAAAGAGGGTGTCCTTTGTTACACCACTAAAGGAAGGTACTTGCAACTTTAGGAAACTTTCCAACAAACGGGTGTGGGGTGTCCCGGTGAATCTTTCCATAAGAAAGGCTGCGGCTCGTGAAGTTCCAATTCCGGCACGGTTCTCATTGCGAAGGGTAGCAAAACCAGTCATCATTTGATTAAATTGGGCAGCCTGCTGTTGCATCATGTTGGTCATGACGCTGGCGATATCTCTAAAGCTTCCGATATCGGGGGCACCAGGAATGCCATTCGTGGTGTGGCTATCGTCCTGTGTCTGCTGATCAGAGCCCCCAGCAGGGGTTTCTTCGTTTCCGTTGCTTCCGGATCCGACGAAACGATTTCTAAGTAAGACCATTCTGCAAGGATCAAAGATAAGGATACCAAAATTTCAAATTTGACAAAGACAACTTGGCCAACGAATAGGATAACCAAATCATGGTTAGAATTATCAATATAACAGTAAAATAAATCAGCATTGATCAAAATCCAAAGGAAATGAGTCCAAGAATCAAAAACTCCCAAAATAACCCAATGCAGAAAAATAAAGGATTTTGGTCGATGCTTTTGGTCGTTGGTATCGACCAAAATGATCGACCAAAATAAATTCTGCGTGAAAAATCAGATTTAAAGGGCCCACTTCTCATTTCATTTTCATTTCTCACTCAACCATTTCGAGTTTAGCTCTGGAGAAAGCGATTTTCTAGGGTTTTCAAGAGTGCTAGGACTTGATTCAAGGCTTCAATCATTCTTGATAATCTCACTTGATCATCTACACAAGTAAGTTCTCTTTCTTTTTCTCTTTTCTTATAAACTTCGTTCACCATTGTTGTGTTCTTCAATAAAACTGAGTAATACTTGCAGCTAATGGTTAGAATCATACATATAAATGATTAGAAACATGTTTTCATAACTTTTCAAATAAGATTAAGTTCCAAACACAAGATTGCATCCATTTTGGTTACCAAAACACTATTCATTTCACAAAAACTCAACTTTACAAGCACTTGTCTCATTTTCAACCCAAAAGGAATTTTGACATGAAACAAATTTCTACAACACTGATCTACTAGGGGTAAAGTGTTCCCACTCTCCATTCGGTCAAATTCCAATTTTTCAAAAATCACAAATGCAAGCCAAAAGAGGGATTTTTCTCTCTCTTACTTGCTGAATTTTCACTTTGAATATGCCAAAAAGATGGATTTTCACCAAATAAAGTATTCTAGCATGCTTGTATAGGTCTTATGCATATGTTAGAATTATCAAACCAAAGTTTCACCAAAAATCGAATTTTCTGAAAATTTACGAAAATGCCCTTCATCTAACAATCATACACTAAGACTAATCCAAATGAGTTTCTTTCCTTGTTTCAACAGATACACCATGCCTAGAAGAGGGAGACGAGTGGACAGGGGTAGAGGACTTGTTCCCCGGGCTGAGGTCATAGACGAGGAGCATTTCACTACTCCTATGGCGGAGTTTCTATACGAGCATTATTTCCATGATATACCGATCGAGCACAGACGATTGGTGGATGTGGATGATTTAGAGGTATTTCGCATCCGAGAGAGATTAGAGGCTATGGATTGGCTTCACTTATACACTACGGCACAGCCAGTCTACCCAGCTCTTATCAGATACTTCTATAGTAATCTGACTTACCGTATAGAGGATGATCCGAGGGATGGTTCTAGGATTGTCATAGATTCCATGGTCGAAGGTAGAGAGATCAGTTTCATTACGAGGACACTGGCTCGCATCTTAGATGTACCGATCGTACGAGATTCCCGTTGGTGGATTCCTGCTGGTACAGATATCACAGAGGTGCTTCTTCCTTATGAGGTATACGAGGTGTGCATGACTCTATGGGATGACATTGACTGTTATGTGCCCCGGTGTGGTACCGCGATGCGTCCTTCAGCTAGAGTTATCGCTCGCATCGTCGGGCGAAACATCCTTCTGAAGGCAGGGCATCATAGCAAAGTGTTGGCGATGGAGGCACTGATCATTTATAGTATGTATACTGGAGTACAAATCGATTTAGCATACATCATGCAAAATGTCATGATTGATCGGATCGAGTTTCCTGGGGATAGGAACTTGGCTTTCGGTCGACTCTTGACTCGTATCTTTGAGTACTTTGGTGTGGACTTGGAGCATACACCTACGATTCAGGGTCGAGATTTAGGTGAGCCCATTTGTGCATGGTTGATCAGGAAGATGGGGCTCCGGGATGCGGTCGGATCGGAGGATGAGGATGATATCGATGATGCATCAGGAGATGACGACTCAGAGGATGATAGTACTGATGATGATGACGGTGGTAACGATGATGAGCATAGTGAGGATGATGATCAGGGTCATGATGATGCTCCGAGGCATGAGGAGGTTCCCGCTCCACGACTTACTGAGGTCGGAGGCCCATCACACACGACTTCTGAGGCTCCAGATGTGGCTTCCCATCAGTCGTCGATTTACTTTATTCTTGAGAGGATCGAGGCTCGACGGGGAGAGGATGGAGTTACACATGTGCACCCTCGGTGAGAGGTTTGCACGACCGGAAGAGGAGTTCAGATCTAGGAGGGATCGGACGGATCGCAGAGAGTCGTTCACCTACATAGACATCACTAGGAATTTTCTTTTATGTCATTATGGATGTATTTCTCTTTTTCAGACTTGTAAAAATTTCCCTATGAAATCAATGAAGTTCAGTTGTTTTGTCTATATTATTGTGTCTTATTCATGAATCAAGTTATGTTTTCATATTTTGGTTTCTAGTCCAGGTTATCTATTATTCACTTCTAGGAGCACTTGAGTCACTTTCGGATCTGTGACTCGGAATGTTCCGTCACCGTTTCTATGGTCGGGGTTCCACTTGACCTTGGGCTCTGATACCAATTTGTCACATCCACCCAGCCGGTACCCCATTTGGACTACCCGGGATGTGATCCACAGTCCAAGGATCAATGATCTGAGGTCCATGCCTCCCACATACACGGTAACACAATCATGAACAATAATAATCAATGGTAAAAACAGTTAATACTAAATATCATGAATAAGATAAGACTAAATAAATTAGAGTGCGGAAGGCAATAACATTAAAGCATAATCATAAGGGTGAGAGAAGGTATGATAACCACTCTCTCAGAACAGCGGAAAAGAAGTGTGATAACGTCAAATACATGTCTAAGTGTCAAAAGATAAACTCAAAGATAAGTTAGTTACAAGACCAATGGTTCCACAAATACACCAGGGGAATGGGGCACTATGCTAGGTTTTCTTCTATACTAATAGTAGTCTCCTCAACAAGACGGATGAAGTAAACCCAAGCTTTGCCGCTCCCGCACAACCGTGGGGCTAACCCCGGTGCGAATAATAATCCTCCTCGGCTCCAATATACGAATCCTCACCGACGCCACTACTCGGAGGGTAGTATGTGGAATCATAGTCCGCCTCATAGGAGGTGCCATCGTAATCTTCGGTACCTGGAATGTAATCTAAAACATTTGCACAAAAGGAATGAGTTCGAAGAACTCAGCAAGGAAGTTATTCCATAATTAGAAATCATACACATTCGTAACATATAATAATGCAATGTGATATGGAACATATGATGCGAGATATGAGCCTAACTCTATGAATGCTGGTCTCTAAGGTAGACATGCTTTAAGTCATAGCACCGTACTTCTCCGCGGTCGTCAGTCACTCTCCCATTTCCATATCTTGGGAATGCCCGGGGAAGATCGGTAAAGTCATCAAAACCATGGTAAGGGGAATCGGTCACCGCTCTCTCACATCACCATTTGGTCAAGTATCTGGCGCATGTCACAAGTAAAGCCTAGCCCAATGCAAGTCATCTACTCGGTCGGTCAAGTCGATTCAGATACGTCCATTCCTCGCCCCCGGCGATCCTTTCCGGTATCCTTCACACTAGAGTCAGCGAAATCCCAGATTTCGGACTCATCAACCCTATTGGTCATCCACATATAGTAAACGGGAAGCTCTCACGTCCTCTCACGGATTGGTTACCGGTCTTGAGCGCCCGTGAGCCCAAGTCTATCCATATGCAACTCTACCAATAAATGGCCCCTTTCAGGTATCCGTAGCATGGTTTATGTCCCCTACCGGATTGGCTACCGGCCTAGAGCGCCCATCCAACCATACACTACCACGGGTTGTTCGGTCTCAATGCCCTTCCGATTCGGGTCTGAGACGACAAGGATGAACCTAGCCACACAACTAGACACTCCTATGTATGTCATCCAATAACTCGGGAAAGTGTCGATAGGCACCATCGGAGAATATCCCATACTATTCCCTCCGATGCCCAAGGACAGAAGTGTCAGTAGGACACCCTCCAATCCCAAGTCATACGTAAGCAATCACACATCAAATCTCATCATTTCTCATGCATCCAATGCATATTCATAATAGTACTCAAATCATGATATTGAAACGAATCATTATAAACATAAGCAAATCAAAATCTATTAGGACTCTAGTGGAAAGGATACCGGAAAGGATCGTCAGGGACGAGGAATGGAAGTATCTGGACCTGAGTTGATGTAACTGACTAGATGACTTGCATTGGGCTAGGCTTTTCCCTGACATGCGCCAGTACTTATGCCAAATGGTTGTGAGAGAGTGTGTTGACTTAACCCCCTACCATGGTTTGTTCGAGAGGGATGCAGGACCCATTACCAACCGGCTGCCCAAGATACCTTAAATGGTTGAGGGAACCCAAGATATCTTATATGGTTGAGGGTGTGAGCGGACTTTCCCTAAGAAGTACGGTGCTATGACTTAATGCATGTCTACCATAGAGACCAGCATACATAGAGTTAGATGCATTCACACTTTATCTGTTTCATACTGCATTGCATCATGTTATGTTTTGCCACATGTTATCTATGATGTTATGGATTAACTACCTTACTGAGTTTCTTCGAAACTCATTCCTTTTTGTATATTCTTTGTTTAGATTATCCTGCAGGTACAGATTATTTTGACGAGCAGTACAGTTAAGCGCAAGCCAATGAAGCGTATTACACGCAAGGTGCTGGCGATGATCAAGATTACTCTAATGATCCCCTTGCGGATCAAGCTGCGTACTACTTTTGAAAACAGCATAGAGTTAGAACGGATTCATTGGATTGACGAAGTCCATACTTATGAAGACGTCATCTATAAACTAGAAGACGCTTGATCTTAGTTTATTTCTTAGTACATTTGTTTCAGTTGTAATTCCTTTTGACTTTCATACTACGTTCCGCTATTTTGGTGAAGTGAGTTTCCGCCTCACTTTACTCCTTTTTTATATCATTGGATATCCGGTATCTTTTCCGCACTCTGATTATACTGATTATTCATTTTTGTTTTGAACCTTGTTTATAATATTAAACCTTGATTAATTCCTGTTTATGATTATGTTATTGTATATGTGGGAGGATGATTTCCTCGATACTTGATCTTCGGGGCTGTGGATCACACCCTCGGGTATGCTAGTTAGGGTACCGGCTGGGAGGATGTGACATGATCTAACCAAGATCACTGATGGGGAATAGAACCAACATAATTAACTCACTACCAATCGAAGGAGGATGGATCCACACCATTCAAAGATATGAGGAAAGAAAATAGAGGTTATGAGATCGACTTACCTCCAATTGATTCACAAAACTAATGAAGGATTGGATCTTCTTCGCAAATCACGCTTCTCTCAACTTCCAGCACGTGTTCCCTACCTCCTAACACTCCTCAGCCATAATCCCGAATATAATAATGAGTAAAAAGGTCGAGCTTGGCTATATATAGAAGACTGAGGCAAATTAGGGTTTAAAATCCCGAAAAGCAGACCTGACGGTTGGTTGGCCAATGAACCACCTTAAGCAACCGCCCCCTAGTACTTTTCAGTACTTTGGTGCTTTGCTCAAGGGGTTGATCCCCAACTCAAACCTAACCCTATACAGTATGTGTGGGTGATCTTACCTTGATTCCAGACATCCTCAAACACATAACTTGACTCCGACTGATGATCCACTTTCCCAATCCACCAGTTATTCCAGCTTGATCTTCAGGTACTCGAACTTGCAATACGGATCTCAGATTAAAAATACAGGGGTTGTTACAAAGGCGGTTGGTCAACCAACGTGCTACCTTTATAGGTGGTTGGTCAAACCAGAATGGGTATTTGCGGGTTTCGGCTTCTAACACCTTTATTTAAGCATCCTTAACCTCAGTAACAGGATTTTTGTATTGTTAGACGGCTAGGAAACCTAGATCAAATCAAAGCCTCTATAACGGTGAAGAGGAAAGTGGATTTTGCGGCACAAAACATGAATCAATTATTGGTTTGCTATCTTGAGGTAACCAATCATCTCTTCTATATGTTTCATCACTTTTTCTTTCATTCCGCAATAGAAGGATGAATGAGATCTATCTTTATTGGGGATTCGGTCCGGTTAGGCAACACATATTTTCCATTAATCCTTATTGGATCTAGGACGTGGGAAGAGATTTGCATCTTTCTCAGTTGCTTATTTTTTCCAAAGTAGACCTCATAAACTTTAGATCGTTAATATTTTAGATTTTGGTTGTGGGTTTGGTTCATTGATGTTTGGCGGTGTTCATGCATATGTTGGCAATGGAATTCTCATCTAAGATGAAGAATTTAGACCCAAGTGCTATCTCGTGCACCTCCCTGATAAACTGCCTTCTTGCAATTGGAAATGTTGGTAATACATCAAAAGTAATTCAATTCAATTAATTGATGAGGGAAAGATTCCTTACCTAGATTCGCTTTCCCTTACTTGAAGTATTCGCAGCGGAAGTCTAGATCCACGTTCTCGTTCCACCACCAAAGATTTACCGGCGAGATTCCACAATCACTTGGAAAGGGAATAATATCCACAACCCAAATGCCGTGGATTAATGGAATGAAGATCAAAAACTAGGAAAGAAAAATTTCTAAGCCTGCGATTCTAAGAGAGAGGGAGAGAGAGATGGAGCCGCCGTTTCTCAGAGATTCGCTCGTGCGAATGAATCACTCAGTTACTTACTAATGCGGTGGTTACCAAAATATATAACCCTATTTTGTAACCGCCCTAATAGTGAGTTTCCAATATTGCCCTTGGGCATTTAATTTATTAATCAAATTAATAAATTCCAACAGCTCCCACTTGCACAAGGGCAAGTGTTAATCTTTCAATGTGTCCCAGACACACTTGTATATCCCAGATATACACATTCAATCTCTCTCATGTATCCCGATACATAGACCTCTTGTGTCCCAGACACACATGCATATCCCAGATATACATATATATTGATCTATTCACTATGTATCCCAGATACATAGACCACCTGTGTCCCAGACACTAATATCCACAATCATACTGGCAAAATGGATTGTGCGACCGGTGATATACATGCACGCGTGAGCCCCAAACTAGAAACCTTCCCAGAAGGCCAGAATGGCACATCACTCATAGAAACAAATCAAATAAGCATTAGTATAACACAGTGTCCTAGGTTTATTCAAACTCACCAGACTAAAGGTATCTCGATCCCTCTGAGAGATCACCTTCTTGTCCTTAAAATGTTCACTACTTGTAACATATACGGTTGGCGCCAGCAAACACTTTTTAGGGTGCAGTTGAATCAAACCTTTCCTTTCGCCCCAGACCATCACTACACTTAGGATTGACTCCTTTCCCGGTAGTGCCCCTTTAGGTCGAATCAATCATGACCATAGGTAACACCCCAAAGTAGCCACATCAACCCTTCATTTCATGATGTCGTCGAAAGTCACTAAGAACACTAATGGACCATAAGGTCCAGGACTCACACAATGAGAGGAGCAAGGATCCATCCTCTTATTTCAAATGATCACTAAGCACACATAGTATGATATATGTGCTATGGTGGAGCATTCTATATACAATAGAACGTATGTCCATCTCAACACCATACAGGTCTTAGTCTAGTCGCAACCTCTTGCGCCTAACCCGAGTTTCTTTATTGTCGCCATCCTAGCGCCACATAAAGTACTCGCACCTGGCTCCTATAGGCAACATGAATAGTGGGAACATTCATGTCGATTCTCTTTACAATAGAGAAACTCATCTTGATTCCAAATCAAGGCGACATCATGATTATGAATTGACCTACACAAAGTCATTCACAATCCGTCTCATCTCTGCTCGCCTCCAAGGCGCCAGAGGCGAATGCTCGTGTGAGTGAGCCATTCTCTTGCCTATTGACATATCTAGTTTTATGCTAGCAAAACACAATCACACAGAAAGTGAATAAAAAAATGCTGGAATGAACTCATATTACTCATTAATAAGAAAGTCTCAGTACAAAAATAAGTCACAACCTACGCAAGCCCAAGGATTTTACATGAGAAATAAAAACATCCTTGGCTATAGGTTTGGTAAGAGGGTCAGCTACCATCAAACTAGTAGATATGTGCTTAAGTACAACTTTCTTTCTTGATGTAATGTCTCTAACAAAGTGATATCTCAACTGTATATGTTTGGTCTTCCCATGATACTTGGGGTCCTTGACATAGCTAAGAGCTGCCGTACTATCACAGTAGACAAGGGCAGCCTCTTTGGATGTCATCACAATCCCAGTATGTCGAAGGAATCTTCTCAACCAAACAGCCTGTTGAACCGCAGCTGAGCATGCCACATACTCTGCTTCCATGGTCGAGAGGGATATACAAGCCTGCTTCTTGCTACACCATGAAATGGCCCCGCCATTCAGCAAGAAAGCATATCCAGAGGTTGATTTGCGCTCATCGATGTCTCCAGCCCGATCGGCATCACTATAGCCAACTAACCGCAAATCTGATCCTTGGTAACACAACATGTAGTTACTCGTTCCTCTGAGATATCTCAATATCCTCTTGACTGCTTTCCAGTGCTTTATGCCTAGGTTTGATTGGTACCGACTAACCAAACCCACTGCAACTAATATGGAACTCTTTCCATCTTGGTTTTCTCCTCTGGAGTCTTAGGACCCATATCAAGGATCAAATGCAAACCTTTCTCCACTGGAGTATCAATTGGTTTGCAGTTGTGCATCTGGTATCTCGTCAAGACATTGTCAATATAGGTCTCTTGAGATAAACCTAGTAATCTCTTTTGCCTATTTCTGACAATCTTGACACCAAGCACATAGCTTGCTTCACCCATGTCCTTCATATCAAATACGGATGACAACCATTTCTTAATGGTTTCCAATAGCTCCTTGCTATTGCTAGCCATAAGTATGTCATCCACGTATAGTGTCAGAATGACATAATTATTATCAGATCTCTTGGTGTAAACACAGTGGTCTTCCTCAAGCATGGAAAAACCATTTTCCATCATAGCTTGGTGGAAGCGCACATTCCACTGTCTAGATGCTTGCTTTAAGCCATATATGGACTTCTTAAGCTTGCACACTTTGCGCTCAAGTCCATGTGCTTCAAAGCCTTGAGGTTGATCCATATAGATCTCTTCCTCAAGTTCTCCATTGAGAAAAGCAGTTTTACATCCATCCGATAAAGCTCCAAGTCCAACCGAGCAACAATGGCTAGTATGAGGCGAATTGAGGCAAACCTAACCACGGGGGAAAAAAGTTTCCTCATAATCAACGCCCTCTCGTTGGGTGTAGCCCTTAGCCACTAAACGAGCCTTGAATCTCTCAATAGATCCATCCGCCTTTCTTTTGATCTTGAGAACCCACTTGTTCCCAATCGCCTTTCGGCACTGGCGGCAAGTCAACCAAGTCCCAGACATGATTAACTTTCATCGACTCCAACTCTTCCTTTATTGCTTTTAACCATTCCTTTGAGCTTGACCCCGCAAGAGCTTCCTGCACGCTCTTTGGTTCATGCTCATCGACTGAAATCATCTCACAGTCGATCTCTTCAGGAGTTACCATGTAGGCTTCATCCTCTATGTCGAAACGTCGACGAGGAACTAGCCCGCGCCCACTACGGCGCAAGTGCATGTCAGATTGCTCACCGTCTAAGGTAGCTATCACATCTGCACTCCCACTCCCACTAGGATCTTCCGGATGAACCCCGGGTTCATTATCCGAGAATCTGAATCCCTGGAGTGACAAGACCACTATCTTGTATCTCAAAGAATTCCAATGATTCTTTGTTAACTCCTGAAAGAGATGGAAAATCATTCTCCAAGAATGTTGCATCCCTAGACTCAAGTTCCGTTCTCCTCTCACTCTCATCTAGTCCAATGAAGACATGGCCCTTTGAGGGTTCAGAATATCTCACAAAGATACACTTTCTTCCTCTGGGTCCAAGCTTTCCATATTGGTGAGAAGTAGAGTGAACATATGCTGCACATCCCCATGCGCGCAAGTAACTCAAATCTGGCTTCCTTCTGGTCCACAACTCATATGGTGTGGAAGGAACCGATTTGGTTGGAACTCTGTTGAGGATATAGGCCGCGATCGGCAAAGCATCTCCCCAATAAGAGATGGATAGATTTGCCTGCGCCATCATGGATCTCACCATGTCTAGCAAGGTTCTATTCCTCCTCTCAAAGAACCCCATTTTGCTTGTGGAGTCCTTGGAATAGTAAGTTGTCTAGATATCCCCTTTTCATCACATAACCCTTTGAACATATCGGAGAGATACTCTCTTCCTCTATCCGTTCTAAGAGTTTTAATCCTTTTATCTAACTGATTCTCAACCAAGCTCATGAATTTCTTAAAACATTCCAGAGGTTCTGACTTATGAGAAATTAGATAAATGTGACCATACCTTGTATAGTCATCTATGAATGTGATGAAATAAGACTGCCCTTTTCTAGTATGCACATTCATGGGTCCACACACATCTGAATGGATAAGTTCTAAAGGAAGAGAGGCTCTCAAAGCCTTTTAAAATGGTTTTCTAGTTGCTTTTCTCGCTAGACATGACTCACAAAGTTGGCAAATCAGATAGTGAACCTTGGCCTAAGAGACCTTCTCTTGCCAACCTGTTCATCCTATCTAAGCCAATATGTCCTAGTCTAGCATGCCACAAATTAGAATCAATACACACAGTATTTTGGCAAACAAAAGCATTACTAGAATTAAATGAATAATCAATTGTATCCAATACAATGAAACCATCATCAAGAAAACCATAACCATAAACTGTATCACCCAGATACAAAACCAAAGAATTGTTTTCAAATACAACTCTAAAACCATGTCTTAAAAGATAAATAACAGAAACAAGATTTCACCGAATGTCTGGAGCATACAGCACATCATGGAGTAACAGCGTCTGGCCACCTCGCAAAACTAATTTGCATGTGCCTATGCCATGAACCTCCACGCTTGAGCTGTTCCTCATCGTTATTCTTTTGCTTCCTCTTGGAATACGACGGTATTCCACGAAGCTCGAGCGTTCCCTTGTTATGTGTTACTGTCGCGCTGAATCAACAATCCACAAAGGATTTAGTTCAGCAAGCATAGTAGAACTTGTTACATAACAAGATGAGGTATAACACACAAGTACATACCTCTTGCTCGGTGCAATCACGAGCAAAATGACCAGGCTTTCGGCACTTGAAGCAAATCAAAGCTGATTTCTTCTTGCCAGCACTAGTCCCCCTTGAACGCTTGGGCCCACTCTTGTTTTTGTTCCCACCCTAGTTACTTTGCTTGGACCGCTGAGGTTGAGCTTTCTCTCTCTTGCGCTTGAAGCCTGCACCCTTACTAGTGCTAGCTTCAGCAGCAAATACATCGATTTGAGGGGTATCGGCCAACATTCGATCCTCATCAAGCTCAAGGTGCTTGGCGGCTTGATCGAAAGTCTTGACCTCATCGGCATGAGTCAAGAAGATCTTCATATGCTCCCAAGTCTTTGGCAATGACCTAATGACTGCGGAGACTTGCTCCTCATCAGTCTTCTGGCGCCCACATGCGCTCAACTCACTAATCATGTTAGACATGATGGTTATATGCTGCCTCATGGTGTGACCCTGGCGCATCTTATAACAGTCAAAAGTGAGTCCGAGCTGGCGGCCTCTTGTGGTGGAAGTCCCTCCATACTGGAACTTCACAGCCTCCCACAGAGACTTTGCAGTCCTATGCTTCTCATAACGAAGCATCAGGTCATCCCTCATGGAGCTCAAGATTGTAATCTTGGCTACCCGATCTTTCCTCTTCCAAGCATTGTATATATCAAGGTCCCTGCGATGCTGTGCAGTGGTACCTTCCTCAGGTGGGTTCATGGTCTGGTTTATGGTCTCCAGCATATCCTGCTCTTCTAGGAGATATTGCACCTTTCGGTGCCAGAGGTCATAATTCCTCTCATTCAGCTTATCTCCTTTAGTGAGGTCAGCAACAATGCTCTTGGTAGCAGCCATTTTTTCTAGAGATATTACATACAAGAATGAGTTCAATAAATCTAGCATAAAACACAACTCATGCAACAAAAATCACACTAGCATAGTCAACCTATGGGATAAGCACTTAAACCAAAAGAGATGCTAAAAAAACATTCAATCAAATTCTCATGCAAACCCACATAGACTTATACACTAGCTTCATTCTGTGCAAGAAACATGATTGATAGACCCATAAATAAAAAAAAATAGTTTTATTAAAATAAAACATGCAATCATGTTCAAGCTATGAGGTGGTTCACATAGAACACTTCTACCTCATTAGCTCCCACTAGGCCCCATTAGGCCCTCAATGCCCAAACATCACACAGATTGTCGGGCCATTGGTGTCCAGTAAGTTAGAAACACATTCTGAACTGGACAGACCAATATCCAAAAAAATCCATCTCCCAGACGGACTGCCGTCTGCCCAGACGGAATTCCGTCTGCCTTTTATGCCCAGACTATGTAGTTAAGGAATTAACTGTCCTTACCAGAGAACAAGCAATCTATGTAGTTAAGGAATTAACTGTCCTTACCTTCTAACTTGGATGGGATCTTAAAGAATCAAGTATGATCTTGACTAAACCTGAGAAGACAGTCCTAAACAAGTGCACACAACATGTTAGGAAAGATGCATAAAGGAAACGATCATAAATCAATCGAAACAGACCAAGATTGAGGTTGCTGTACTCATTGGTCGATTGATTGGTCTGCTGGACCAGTCGACCAATGAGTCGACCAATGCAGACAGTGGCCTGCAAGAATCCGAATTTTGAGAATCAAGAACCGAATGCGATGGTTCAAAAGGGTACAAATCAGAGGGGAATTATTATGATAGTATTCTAGGGTATAGAGGATATCAAATCATAAATCAAATCAAGTTCCCAAATTATAACCTAGGAACACAAAGGTTAACCTACTAGGTTAAACATAGATTATGAAAAAATATTAAAATCAAGATTCAAGAATTAGGATATGAGGATTGCAGATATAGTAAAGAAAACACGTTGATTGGGTTACCATGATCAAACTAGAGGTTCTTGATCTCACCCAAGAATTAGGGTTTTACCCTTTTTGGTTCCTTTGGAAAATAATTGAGAGCTCTGGATGAAGGGAGATAAATTGTTAGCCAAAAATAACAAGAAGGGTCATTCAATGATGAAGTTTAGGTTAACACAATATTACCCAAGAAGATTTTCCTTCACAAGGGAGGTTACCAAAAGCTCTCCAGACGATCTCACAGGTTAGGGTTTCAAAGGATTAGGGTTAGGGTTTCGAAGATTCCACTGGCTGAGGTTAAGATCATGATGATGATCATGGATCTTAAAGATCATGATGAGATCATGGAATAGATGGTTGCAAGAGTGCATCATCTTCTTCCTGATCTCAACGAAGAACAGAATTAAAGAAAGAAAATCAGAGGTAGAAGAGAGAGTGAGTGAAATCATACCTTTGCTGTAGGAGGATGAAGAATTCTTCAAGTCTTTGCGAGAGATCACCAAAGAATGCAAGGGAATGGGTTAGATTAGGGTTCTAACTCGTTCCAGAGGCTTAGGAGGCAGAGGAGGCGGAGTATTCCCGAGATTAGACTTAAATAGAAGAGACATGATTCAAATTTCAAAAACAGAATCAATTGGTCGATTGGTCCAATCGACCAATGAGTCGACCAATCAAGACCGCAACTTCAAAACAGGGAATTGAAGGCTCAGATCAAGTCCAAACATCAAGGGGTTTTGCACACCTCTAGAGTGACATACCTAGGAGTTAGAAATGCCTTTGAATCAATACAAAGACCACTCCAAGACCATTAACTAATCCAATCTTCATCCGAGTGCAGTTTCCACCATTGGGACACTGGCATCAACACTCATGGATTCCAATCCAGCCATCAAGTCTTCAACAGAAATGGCCCAAAGATGACTTCTTGCCTTACTTCGGGTCACTGGACCTACAAATAACAAAGTTTCCGGATTAGGGTCAGGGTTGGGTTTCACAGATCATGTTCAGATCCTTGCTTTTGAATAAAGGATAAATCTTATTAAAGGAGATGATGTGACTATCGAATCATTAAAATTATAGGGTTTTGGTTCATGCATGTGTTGTAGGCTCCTTAAGGACGAAATTCGAATTTAGATCATCACAAAATCAGATTAAAATTGGGAGATCAAAAGTCAGAATTTTGGACCTAGAAGTAGTCTGAAACAAGGGCGGGCGGTCGCTTGGCCAACCAACTGCCCCAAGCAACCGACTGGGTCACAGTAGCCCTGTTATGTTGGTTGTTGCTCGAATTTGACTCCTATCTTTAATGTAAATTTGTAACCTATCCTTAGGTGATCTCTGAGGTATATCGGAACTGTTGTGATGGTCTAGCTGCACTTTAGTAAGCTTTTACATATCTACAGGTAAGGACACCCATATATATAGACTTGAACGGTGGTGATTTTACTATAACTTCTAATGCATATGTAACCTTGTAACCTGTTGTAACTAGTA
Source organism: Hakea prostrata (assembly GCF_041222555.1). Classification (NCBI taxonomy): domain Eukaryota; kingdom Viridiplantae; phylum Streptophyta; class Magnoliopsida; order Proteales; family Proteaceae; genus Hakea; species Hakea prostrata. The sequence continues at coordinate 185,734 of NW_028291195.1, read as the reverse complement.
TGTTCATATGAGTTATGATTGATTATGAATTGTGAATTATGATTAATGTATTTCAATTGTTATGAAATGTTGAATGCTTAGTTACATGATGATGATTGATGAAGTGATGTAATCATGGTTGAGGGTATCCATTTGGGTATCCATTGCTTGGGATATTGGGAGCTGTGGTATGGGACACTGCCTATTGATGCCCCCAACACTATTATTATTGCTAGATGATATACATACGGAGTCTAGATTGCATGGCTAGGTACCCATACATGCTACTACCCTTTTGGAAAGGGAATTGAAGTCGAATGACTCGTGATAATAGTGATGTGACTCTGTTTCATCCTACAATGGAAACCAGTCCGTGCGAAAATTCAGTGGTCGACTATTGATCATGCAATGGTAGGGTTGCATATGTTAGGGTTTGGGCTCATGGACATCCAAGGAGCAGCTAGGAGTCGTGAGGGGTCATGAGAGCATCTGCCCCAACAATATGTGGATGACCATAGCGTTAGGGAATGGAATCCAACAACGGTAGCCAATCCGTGAGGGTTCTCATTCCTAGGTAGAGAAGGATACTAAACTGAGTTGGTTAGTGCCATAGGAGAAGTATCTGGACTCCATGTAGTATGTTACTGTATGACTTTGCATTGGATTATAAACCCCAACATGTGCCAGTTGTCACATCCCCCCAGCCGGTACCCTAACTGGCATACCGGGTGTGTGATCCACAACCCTGAAGATCAAGTATCGAAGAAATCATCCTCCCACAGATGCAATAACATAATCATGAACATATAAAATCAAGTGTAATATTATAAATAAAATATCTAATCAGGAAATGTAAGTCAGTATAATTAGAGTGCGAAAATGATACTAGATGTAAGCACATCAAAAAGAAGTAGAGTGAGGCGGAAACTCACTCCACAGTTACAACGGAATGTATCACGTAAATCTAAAAAGAATTACAACTGGTTCTACAGAAAAATAAGGAAAGAAAATCAAATTGAACTACGAGTTTTCTATCCTATAGATAACATCTTCAAAGTAATGGACTTCATCAATCCAACAAAGATGTTCCAACTCTACATTACGCCTAACCGTAGTACGCAACTTGATCGCTCGAGGGATCATTAGGGTGATCTTCATAGTTGCCAGTACTTTGTGTGTAGTACGCTTCATCGGCTTGCACTTCATCGTACTGTCCTTCATAGTAGTCAATACCTATGGAATAATCTAACCAAAAAGATTGCACAAAAAGGAGTGAGTTCTAATGAACTTAGCAAGGCAAGTTAACTCATAACAACATATATAACATACAACAGAACATAACTAGATGTAATGAAATATGAAATAGATAATGTATGTATGCATCTAAACTCTATGTATGCTGGTCTCTATTGGCAGACATGCTTTAAGTCATAGCACCATACATCTTTGGAAAGGTCTCAGTCACTCGGCTCTAGTTGGTAATGGGTCCGTCATCCCTCTTAGACAATCCATGGCTGGGGGTTAAGTCACCGCTCTCTCACATCACCATTGGTCTAAGTACTGGCGCATATCAGGGTTAAACCTAGCCCAATGCAAGTCATCTACTCAGTTACATCAACTCAGTTCCAGATATGTCCATTCCTCCCCTCTCGGGATACTTTCCGGTATCCTTCACACTAGAGTCAGCATATTCCCTCTCGGACTACGGACTCATCAACCCTATAGGTCATCCACATATAGTAAACAGGAAGCTCTCACGTCCTCTCACGGATATAACTCACCAATCTTGAGCGCCCATGAGCCCAAGTCTATCCATATGCAACCCTACCCATAAATGGCCCCCACAATGTGATTCCCGTCCTCTCACGGATATAACTCACCGGTCTCGAGTGCTTGTGAATCCCCATTGTTGCCACGGGTCGTTCGGTCTCAATATCCTTCTGAATCAGGTATGATATAATGGGGACATCCTAGCCAAACACTGTTAGACAGCCCTATGTATGGTAACCAATGATTAGGTAAAGCGTCGATGGGCATCTTCGGAGAACATCCCATGCTATTCCCTCCGATGTCCAAGGACAGAAGTGTCAAAAGGAAACCTCTCAATCCCAAACCATACCTAATCAAACACATTCTCAGATCAGTCATAACATACAAAATCAACAACTCATCATACAAAGAGAATGTAAAAGCATAATCCAATCATTAGACCATATGCAGTAATAACCATTTCATATAATCTTGAATAATGAAAAAGAAGACATAAGTGAAGCGCTACTGTACTTATAGTAGTACACCAGAAGTATAAAATACAAGAACAGGTAAATACTCGAGTTTCTTAAAGTAGAAACCAAAGAGTACGTGATCTATGTTATTATGAAATAAGTATCCTTACCTTGATTATCGTCAAAGATAATCCAAAGATCAAAGAGAGAGGCTCCAAACTTAGTAAGTAAACCCCTAACAATCATAGATATAACATTAGGAAAGATACCTAAAAGATCAGAGAGCAAACGAGTCAAACTGAGCGAAAAACAAAGCTACTGTCTTCATTGGTCGATTGATTGGTCTACTGACCCAGTCGACCAACGAGTCAAGAACGAAGCAAATACGAGAATTCTAATACGAAACTCAATCTACAGGGTTCGGAACTTCACGAAACTTGGAGGAAAACTATATGATAGTATTCTAACACTAAGGGAGTAAAGATCGGGCACTAATAATGATTAAAAACATTACCTTCAATTTAAAATCATGGTTTCCCCAATTGGGTGAAAACCCTAGAATTCGATGAAAAATATACTGTGGAAATCACAGTAGAGACAGGGATGATTTAGATCTCATCCAAGAAAAAGGTAATCAGAATCAATTACAAGTACGTCATGAAAATTAGATTTAAATGGTTACGAAATCAGATCCATAAGAAGAACTAGGGTTTCAAACGGATCTTACAAGAATTAGGGTTGAGATCTCTATGCTGATCATAAACCCTAAAGAAAAGAATAAGATTATGGAAGAGATGGTTGCAAGAATGCAGCATCTTCTTCCCAATCTTAATTAAGAACAAGATCGAAGAAAGAATAAATTACAATACAGAAGAGATACTAACCTTAGATTGACAGATCGGAGATGAGAGACTTCAGATCTTGCAGAGGAATCTTCGAAATCACCGAAGAGAGTTTCAAACGAGTCTTCCCATGTTCTCAAAGTGTTTTGGAGGCAGAGGATACTAAGAAACACGAAGTGTGTTTAAATAGAGAGTGAAAAACCCTAAAATTGGAGTTTCTCGGATTTAACACACCATTGGTCGATTGATTGGTCTACTGACCCGTTCGACCAATCAGTCGACCAATCAGGTCAGCAAAGTTCAAATAGGGAATTGAAGGATCAAATGGACACTAAACCTCGAGGGCTTTTGCACACACATTAAGTGACATACCTAGTGTGTAGAAATGCCTTCAAACCAAGTCAGATAATACTCCAAGTCCTTCAACTAATCCCATCTTCAGACAAGTGCAGCTTCCTTTCTAAATTTGCACAGACTTCCAAGATTGGAACACCATCATCAACATCCATGGATTCAGTTCAAAGCTGGCTTCTTCCTTTACTCCGGGTCTTCGGACCTAAAACAAACGGGTTTCCGGATCAAGGTTAGGGTTAGGATAGGACTGGATTTCACACCAGTACTCATGCCAATGGTCATGGTGAGAGAGTGTGGACCTAAACCCCAACTGTGAAATCCAGCCCAAAACCTAAATTAGACACCCTATTTGTTTTGGATGAAGAAGAAGTTGTTTGATGTTTGACCTTGAAGTTGGACCTTGAGTATGGTGTTGATATGTTTAGAAGGTCCTAGGAAGTCAAGTCGGACCTCTCCCTTAGTGTAGATTCGAAAACCCATAGAAAGTTGATGATGGAATTCCCTACTTGAAGAGCTTGGTTGATTTAGAAAAGAGAATGCACCTTGATGAAGAGAAGATTGGTTGATGACCTTAGAGCATGGTTAGATATGATTTAAAGTCATTTTCCTATGCTAGGTAAGTTATAGTTGTTGTGTAGAAAATTTCATTTGATTCCGATAAGAGAAAGGCCCTCAAATCCCTGTTTTAGGCTATGCTGTCAGCCTAGGTCAACTGGCTGGGTCGACTGGGCCATGCTACCCACCCACTCGACCCAAGCAAACAGAATTCGAGCAGAATCTTCTGTTTAGGTCTTTATTGCTATATATACCTCATAACTTTGTGTTTTTAGTATCCCTAGCCTCCAAAACACCTAGAGAACGAAGGAAACTCATCTCCAAGCCTCCTTTGGTGTAGGAGAAGATCTACATTCAACTCTCAAGCTTTCTCTCTCTTGTTCTTCAATCAAAGGTTAGTATTCAATCTATTATGCTATTGATTCATTCTTACTATGATCATTCTCTTCTCTGATATGAGATTATGAGGAAGATATTGCATCTCTGCAATCATATCTTCTACAATCTCTTCTCATTCTATACGCTATGATTTCATATTCATTCTTTACATGATTTTCATGATTTCTTCTTAAACTATGATCATGTTCTTATTTCGATTTCTTCTAGCATATTAGATGCATCTCTATGATCATTCTTACTCTTGATTTACTGTATTCATGTACTAGAATGAGATCTCATCATCTCTAGTTCATCTCTTTCATTCATAGCTTGTTTTCAATGAAAACCATGTTGTTTTCCAAATTAGAAAGTCTTGTTTTCCAAAATAGAAACTATGATTCTAAATTAGTAAGTAATGGTTTTAATGGTGGTTTGATGTCTAAATTATGCTTTTTAGTCTTAGGCTACTATGTTAGACATTCCCTCCAAGTTTCGTCGCATTCCGGTTTGTGTAGCATATAGTTTTTTGATCAAGATTCTCTTTTTATTTTTGGATTTGCTCTTGGGCAGATTGCCTGGGTCGACTGGAGCACTCAACCCAGCCAATCAACCCGCAGTGACAGCAACTCTGTTTTTTATCCGTTTCGACTCCAATCTTTTGGAATCACTTCTTATGACCTTTACATGTTTTGTCAAGCTTGTTTAGGTGATTTTGGATCTGTTCTCTAATTTCTTATTTGAAGACTATAAGTTCGGATTTCGAGGTGAGTATTCCAACTCACAATATGCCTATTTACATGTCTTTATGTATTATGACATGAATGCATGATTTAGCTACTGTTATGTTAGTTTCCATTATGATATGAATGTTGTAAGTACAGTAGGATCTTATTTCCTTATTTACTTTATGTACTTGATCATGAATGAATACTTATTCATGTATGTTTCTTATTCATTTAATCTTGTCTTATTATACTCTTCTATTTGATGAGATATCTGTCGTGGATGATATGACTGAATTATGATTGTGATTGTTTAGGTATGATTTGGGATTGGGGAATGTCCTTTTGACATTTCTGTCCTTAGACATCATTGGGGATAGTATGGGATATTTCCAATGTTGCCCTTTGACACTTTCCCGGATTATTGGTTGTCATACCTAGGACTTGTCTAGCAATGTTTGGCTAGGATATTCCCTGTTATATCAGACTCGATTCGGAAGGGTATTGAGACCGAATGACCCGTGGTAGCAATGGGGATTCATTGGTGCTCAAGACCAGTAACCAACCCGTGAGGGGACATGAATCACATTGTGGGGGCCATTTATTGGTAGGGTTGCATATGGATAGACTTGGGCTCATGGGCGCTTAAGACCGGTAACCAACCCGTGAGAGGACATGAGAGCTTCCCGTTTACTATATGTGGATGACCTATAGGGTTGATGAGTCCGTAGTCTAGGACTATGCTGACTCTAGTGTGAAGGATGCCGGAAAGGATCACCAGGGGCGAGGAATGGACGTATCTGGATCTGAGTTGATATGACTAATTAGAAGACTTGCATTGGGCTAGGCTTTACCTTGACATGCGCCAATACTTAGACCAAACGGTTATGTGAGAGAGCGGTGACTTAACCCCCAGCCATGGATTGTCCAAGATGGATGAAGGACCCTTTGCCAACCGGCATTGTGAGATGAGACCTACACAAAGAAGTATGGTGCTATGACTTAAAGCATGTCTGCCAATAGAGACCAGCATACATATATAGAGTTAGAAGCATATTTGCATATATTGTTTCATATCATTGCTGATATGGAGAGATTATGATCAGACCGGGTTCATACCTGGTCCGACCCTCGACCCCGGTCGAGACGGAGAGATCCGACTGGCTCCGGAGCGAACTGGATCCGGAAGATTGCTTGCTGAAGAAGAAAGCTTATTCGGCTGCAAGCGTGCCCTAATCCTACTTATGGATTAGGGTAATCACCCTAATGATGGCAGACTCGAATTGACGGCTGCGGATAATCATTATCGAAGGGATAATCATCGCATAACCTAAAGGTTATCTCAGGAGTCCTCTACTAGCCCAAACTAGTAGACGTCTATTGCTCAATGGATCTAACTGATAAGATCCAACGACTACCCGAAGAAGGCTCAAGTGCATCCAACGAAGGAGATTCGAAGGTACACTCTATATAAACCTCACTACCATACAAGGTGAGAGGATCGAAAAAAGAATACTATCTGAGACTCAGGTTCAGATACATACTAATAGACCTAAACTATCAGCGATCTGCTATCTAGATCACCCTTTCCAGTTCTTCATTCCTTAAGCTCTGCGCTTCTAGCAGAGCCGTTTGTGATTAAGTTCATCAACTGACTTAGCCTTCGGAGGTGGACTCCCGACCCCAGCGGTCGGGCCACATCTGACGCTTTCGTTTTGCAGGACATTACGAGGAGATTTAAGGGCTGAGCAGATTTTGGACGCATCAATTGGCGCCGTCTGTGGGAAACAACTTGAAAAGCCGTGGTGACTAGATCAGCAGCCGCAGCAACCACTGCACAACGCAATTCCGGTGTTCAAATCCCTGGAGTGAATAATCCAGATATTCCCCAGGAAAGCCAAAATCCTATCGAGGTAGATGGTGGCCAGGGAGGACGTAATCCTCCTCCTGATACAATCCAAGATCAATTGGATCAGGTAAAGATTCAACTCTTGGAGGTGAGCCAAGCACTCCGCATGCTCACCGGGCGAGTGGTTTTACCACAAGAGCCCGATCGGCGCGATTCGGGGAGACGTGCATTGCCACGTCACCGGAGATTGGTGAAGACCGGAATATCGATCGAATTTCCGTGAAGGAGATCGAGGACTTAGGAGGATCGATGATCAACCAAGGCGAGACGATCGGTTTGACAGACCGCAAGAGAGTACAATTGATTCAAACACAAGGTTGGATACAGGGGTAAGAACTCACTCACCCACTGTCAGAAGAACCGTTCGTGATGATTGAGCAGTTCGCGACGAGAGGAATGCTCGGGAAGGACGGGCTGTTCGTGATGATCGAGTAGCACGGGACGATCGTGTTAATCGAGGTCGTGATTATATTGCTGAAGATCACCCGACCCAGATTGGTCGAGGAATTGGCCAACATCAATGAGAAATTAGGGCGGTTGGCTAAGGGAAGAATAACCGAGGATATTTACTCGGTCATTCGGAAGACTCCCTTTGCCGAGCCAATTGCGGGATATCGGTTTCCCCGTAACTTCCGTTTGCCTACCTTTTCAACATTCGATGGCTCCGGAGATCCAACAGCTCACATCGGCTATTACCAACAAACCATGGCGGTTTCGAGTAATTCGATGAGATTTTATGCGGGGTTTTTGGTTCATCACTTATCGAAGCAAGACACAAAAGTAGTTTTCAAACCTCCCCTCGGGAGGATCGTAAACTTTGACGAATTGGCGCGCCAATTCATAGGGCGATTCCGAGTGGAATACGAGGTCAAGAAAACGGAAGAAACCTTGTTTCTTGTCAAACAAGGAAAGAGCGAATCAATCAGAGAGTTTCTGAAAAGATTCAACAAAGTGACGATGGAGATAGAAAATTTGGATGAACAAGTAGCCAAAACTGCTCTATTCACGGGACTCACTAATCGGAAACTCCTGGAGTTATTACTACAGGATATGCCTGCGACTTATGCTGAGTTGGTACAAAGATGCCAGAAGCATGCTGAAGTCATGGAGATTCTAGATGCGCGCCAAGGAGATAATAAAGTCTCCAATAAGGAACATGAAGGCTCTGAGCGAAGCGAAAGCCAAAGAAAAATGTTCGTGATCGGGTTGGAAAATCTCAGCCTTGGCGCCAAAGGTCCCCCGGTAAAAGTGAGTACACTCCATTGAATGCTCCTCGGGTTGATATTTTAAATATCTTCAAAAGAAAAAATATTTTAAAGTGGCCACCTAAAATTCTTTTGAAACCCGGAGAGCAGCAGGATCGAGAAAAGTATTGCCGATTCCACAAGGACTATGGTCATTATACTAATGACTGTCGTCATCCGAAGGCGAGATATTGAGAGATTGATATCTCGGGGACATCTCGTCCGGTTTCGTTAACAGAAGAAGGGAGGAGCCACGTGAGCCACGTGCGGCTGCTCCTAAAAGGGATCGTTCGGTTAGTTCGGAACGATCAAGGGAGGCCCCGAAGTCTAAGAAAGGCAAGGAGGTGATTGAAGCTACTCGGTCACCGATCCTTACCATCTTCGGGGGACCAGAGCCCGAATCACTCCGGAGTCCGAAAACAAAATCCAAATTTGTTGGAACCGGAGAGACGCGAAGCGGAAGAAGGCTGAATGGTGAAGATTCTATCACCTTTAGCGAGGAAGACGAAAGAGATGTTTGTTTACCTCATGATGATGCTACAGTCATCAAGGTAGAGATTGCACGACGGGAAGTGCATAGAGTTTTGATTGATACGAGTGGTCTGCAGTGACCTAATTTCCTACAAAGTGTATCAAAAATTGAAGGTGGATCAGGACTTGATGAAACCTTCATCCACACATCTATATGGTTTTGCAGGGTCATCTGCAGTGGCGGAAGGATCGGTCCAATTGGATTTATCCATTGGAAGTTTTCCTAAGGAAACAACTGTCCGAATCAATTTTTTGGTGGTTCGGGAACTGCCCGACTTATAATATGATCCTCGGGCGACCATCTTTATCCAAGATAGGTGCTATTGTTTCGACAAAGCACCTGAAGATAAAATTCCCGACTGATATGGGAATTGGTCAAGTCTCCTCTAACCAGAATATCTCTCGGCAGTGTTATGTTGCCTATTTAAAAGACAAGGAGGGCCCGAGGAAGGTAATTGCCCTCCCCATAGAAGTTCGAGATGATCGGGAAATGACAGAGATGCAAAGACCCGAACCAGTGGAGAAGTTGGAACAAATCCAGCTGTGTACCGAGGATGAGAAAAAGATTACTTATATCGGGTCTGAACAGCTGGAAGAATTTAAAGATGAGTTGAAGTTTTTTCTTCAACAGAATAAAGATGTATTTGCATGGTCTGCTGAGGACATGCCCGGAATCGATCGGGCCATTGCAGAGCACAAACTCTGGATAGACCCTAAGGCGAAACCAGTGATACAGAAAAGAAGAAATTTCTCCATTGAAAAGTATGAAGCCGTTCAAAGTGAAGTTGAAAAACTTAAGAATTCTGGTTTCATAGAACCAATTGAGTGCCCAACTTGGTTGGCCAACGTGGTAATGGTAAAAAAGGCGAATGGGAAGTGGAGGATGTGTATAGACTACACAGATCTTAACAAAGCTTGCCCAAAAGATTGCTACCCGTTGCCTCGAATTGACCTCTTGATAGATGCGACTGCAGGATATGAAACTTTAAGTTTCATGGATGCCTACTCAGGGTATAATCAGATCCTTATGAATAAGGAGGATGAGAAGTATACGGCTTTCATGACTGATCGTGAGAGCTATTATTACAAGGTCATGCCTTTTGGCCTGAAGAATGCAAGAGCAACATATAAGAGGGCCGTCAACAAGATTTTCAAAGAGCTGATAGGAAAGAATGTTGAAGCTTATGTTGACGACATTCTAGTGAAAAGCTTTACAAAAGCAAATCATATTGCAGATTTGACTGAGGTATTCTCAGTACTGCGGAAACATCAAATGAAGCTAAACCCAGAAAAATGTGCCTTTGGAGTATCCTCGGGCAAATTTTTGGGCTTCATGGTATCACAGAGGGGAATTGAGGCTAATTCTGCCAAAATACAAGCTTTGATTGATATGGAGGCTCCCAAAACCGTTCGGGATGTACAGTGTTTAACAGGGAGAGTTGCTGCTTTAAATCGATTCATCTCCCGATCTGGAGAAAAATGTTTGCCTTTCTTCAAGGCACTTAAAGACCTGAAGGGCAGATAAGGAAGCAAAGTGGACTGAAGAGTGCCGAAAAGCTTTCGAGGAATTAAAAGAAGCACTTGGACAACCACCGATCCTGTCCAGACCATAGAAGGGGGAAATATTACAGCTATATCTAGCGACGTCCCTTTCGGCGGTCAGTGCAGTACTTGTTCGGGAAAAAGATAAAAAACAGTGGCCGATTTACTATGTAAGCCACGTGTTGCTACATGCGGAGACAAGATATTCACAGATTGAGAAGCGAGGCTCGGCTCTCATGATGGCCGCCGGGAAGCTAAGGCCATATTTTCGAGGCTCATCCAATTGAGGTATTTACAACTTTTCCTCTTAGTAAAGTTCTTAACAAACCTGATTTGTCCGGAAGGATGGTATCCTGGTCGGTTGAACTCAGCCGAGTTCCAAGTGAGCTTTAAGCCCGAACTACAATCAAGGCTCGGCATTAGCCGACTTTGTAGTAGAAACTACTGCACCAGTGGAGCCCACCATTGAGGATCCCATTATACCAACCACTTGGGAGGTATATGTGGATGGTTCGAGTAATAAAGATGGAGCAGGAGCTGGAATTCTATTAAAAGTCCAGCAGGATTTATTATTCGATATGCTTTGAGATTCGCATTTGACGCAAGTAATAACGAAGCAGAATATGAGGCTCTGATAGCAGGACTTCGGTTGTCAAAAGCATTATCTATTGCAGATGTTACTATTTATAGTGACTCTCAACTTATAGTCAACCAAGTCCAGGGGGAGTATGGTATTAAAGAACCACACTTGCAGAAATATCAAGAGATAGTGCAGGCATTTCAAAACCAATTTCGGAATTTGAAGATATCTCAGATTTCGAGGAATGAAAATTCAGTGGCAGATGGGCTATCCCGACTAGCCAATGCCAAGGAAAAGAATCTAGACCCTCCGGTCTACATTGAAGAGATAACTTTTCCAAGTTATCATGAGAAAGAAATTTCTTATATTGAAGCGGAACGTTCTTTGGATGGATCCAATAATCGAGTATCTAAGGTATGACAAATTACCTGAGGATCCAGTAGAGGCAAGGTTGATCAAGATTCGATCAGCTAGATTTGTCATTCAGAATGGGAGACTATACAAAAGATCTTATGCTGGACCCCTTATGAGATGTATAGGCCCCAAAGGAGCAAAATCAGCTTTGGCTGAGGTTCATGAAGGAATTTGTGGAGCTCACATGGGTGGACGAGCCCTGACTCACAAAATTCTGAGACTTGGGTTATATTGGCCTAAGGTCCAAGAGGCTGCTATGGAGTACGTTCGTCGATGTGGTAACTGTCAAATTCATGCTTACAGTATCGAAGCGCCCGGCGGAAACTATGACTTCAATTCTAAATCCCATTCCCTTTGCAATGTGGGGAATTGATATCATGGACAAATTCACCAAGGCATCGAAGCGGACGGGAATATCCGATAGTAGCAATTGATTACTTCACAAAATGGGTAGAAGCCGATGCACCTGGTGGCAATTACTGAGAAAAAGTGGAGAAATTTGTGCTTTAATCAATCATATATCGCTTTGGGATTCCAAAGATTATTGTCACTGACCATGGTACTCAGTTTGACTGTCCACAATTTGAGCAATTCTGTGGAACATATATGATCGAGCATCGTATGTCCTCGGTGGCATACCCCCAAAGCAATGGACAGGTAGAGGTTACTAACCGAACGCTACTGGAAGGAATAAAGAGAAGACTCGAAGGCGACAAAGCTTCTTGGGTCGAAGAACTTCATAATGTACTGTGGGCTTATAGAACTACGGTTCGAACACCCATAGGAGAAACTCCATTCAGGTTGGCATATGGATCCGAAGCATTGGCACCAGTGGAGATAATGGCGGGGACATTACGGGATCGTGAGTTCGAGGAAAAAGCAAATGAACAAGGGCTGCTTGATAGTCTTGATTTGTTGGACAAAGTTCGGGCAAAGGCAATAGCACGAACTCAACATTATCAAAGAAGGATAGCATCTCATTATAATACTCGAGTGAAGAATCGTCGGTATTTAGCCGGAGATTTGGTGTTGAGAAACACCCTAGCTTCCGACCCGCGTCACCAAAGAAAATTAGACCCTTCCTGGGAAGGACCTTATATGGTTGTGAAACCGGTCGGTTCAGGAGCTTACAGGATGAAGAACATCAACACCCAGAAAGAGTTGGATCGTTCGTGGAATGCTAGGCATCTCAAAAAGTTTTATCCTTGAGGATGATTTCAATTTTGTTCGCGATGTAATCATTTTCAACTCAATCAATGCAATTTTTGGCTTTCAACAAACTATCTTTTGATTGGGGGGCATCATACACCACATTCAAGAACAAGATCCAACTATAAGGCATCGGATGAAAATTCGTGTGGGTCCTTCAACACTTATGGAAATTTTTGGACTTTCTTAAGTCGAGGCATCGGATGAAAATCTGAGTGAGTTCCTTTTGCAAGGCGTCGGTTTAAAACCCGAGTAAGTTCCTTCATGACTTATTGAATTTTTGAATTATCCTTAAGTAAAGGCATCGGTTTAAAACCCGAGTGAGTTCCTTCTCAGACTTATCGTATTTCTCCGGAAATCCTTAAGTAAAGGCATCGGTTTAAAACCCGAGTGAGTTCCTTCTCAGACTTATTGTATTTCTCCAGAAATCCTTAAGTAAAGGCATTGTTTCAAACAACTAAGACCTAATGCAACAGCGATTCAAGTGGCTAGCAAAGTTCAAGATAAAGTTGATTTCTTATTTCTTCAAAAGATCCAAAGAGGCCAGTATCAAAACAATTACAAGAGCTGGATACAATCTTCGGTCAAAAAAGAAAGTCATCATAGGTGACTGATTGAGAAGTTATACAAGATCAACGCGACTTTGCTAGAACAAACATATGAGTCAACCATTGGTGGGGATTCAAGGAAAAGAAGAGAAGAAATGAGGATTACAAAAATATTTCGGTATGCATAAAATCCTCCGCAATTTCATACTCTTTGTCCAGGAGAAGCATGGTCCTCGACCAAACTCGCATTCAGGACAAGCTCGTCATAATTGACTTCTTCCAGGGGAGAATAAACAGGAGAATCTTCCAGATAATGCATAATATCTGGATCGGAAGGTGGAGGATCAATCTTATCCTTGGTCCAGTCGGGAGGAGGAATACCCAGGTCAGTAAATACTTTAGGATGGCAAACAGCACTATAGGGAGTCGTATCAAAATGAGGATCCTTCCTTAATATTGATTCCCATACTTCGTTCTCACCATCCCGGTGCGCCTTGCAAGTTATAAGCATTCAGCATATCAACAAAAGGCTTACTTGTGTAAATACTTGAAGACGCAGGCTCTGCGAACATCGGTTGGAAGGGATTCGGGCAAAGGAACGACAGCTTGCCTTTCGGGTAACGTTTCAGATCCTTTGGCTCCCGACTTCCCAAGCTGTTCGCTCCCAATCGCCGGATCTTCTCCCTGGCATCATCCAAGTCCGACCGAAGACGACCAATCATCGAATTTTTTTCTCCTGCCACCTCCCAAGCTAGATTCCGAAGGCGAGCAATCTCAACATCTTTAGCTTCGGAGATTTCCCGAAGCCTAGAAACTTCATTGCTCAATCTACTGAGCCTAGTAACTCGCTTCCACTTGGTTGTGGAAGTTACCAACGAAGACTCCTGCAAACAACTTCCGAGTTAACGAGGAGCAGAAAAGTAATTTTTCAGAATCAGAGGATAATGAAGAAAGACTTACATCACCAGTGACTTCGTAAAGACTTCATCTGGAAGTTTGGAAAGAACTGCGCTCTCGAAGTCATTCGAGCAGCGGTACACCATTCCAACGCTCTGTCAAACTCGTTTGACACTAATTCAGAGCGAAGGATGAGAAGGATGAGCTCCACCGGAGAGAAGGATGAGCTGCATCACTTGTCACCCTACGGCGCTTCCTAGTGGCAAAATCCTCCAACTCGGAAGGAGAGGAGGAGGATGCCAAACAAGCACTGGAGTTGGAAATAGGAGCAGCACCTGCTGGGACCACACCTTCATCAGACGCCAACATAGTTGCCTCAGATGCCCGAAGAGTCTCTTTCGGGGGTGCACCAACATCTCACCAGCGAGGGCGTCGGCAGCACCATCGGCAACGGAGTGATCAAGATCTTCTTGGGAAAGACGAGCGATCACTTCGGGCAAAGGAGGCGCAGGGACTACATCAATAGAAACTGTGGGAATCTGACTTGAAGATTCACCAGCAGCAGTCGCCTTACGCTTGGAGGATTCACTAGCTGAAACCACCGCACTGGCCCCAACCACCACCGACGGAACGATTTTCTTGCAAGATTTTGCTCTGATAAAGTTCGGGTTGATCTTGGGAGCCACTATGCAAACAAACAAGCCGTATCAGTACAGAAATAAACGACAACAACAAGAGGGAAAACCCTAGTTTTTTATTACTTCCAACAAACCCAAATAACTAAACCCCAAGTATAACTACTGTGCAGTTTACTCAGGGGGGAAGTGGGGAAAGAGATGAGTAATCAAGAAACTCACTTGTTCAGAAGTTGATAGAGCTATTGTTGGAGTACGAGGAATACGGAAGCAGGCCGAAGGACGAAAGGTCGCTTTAACACTTTAGCAAATCTAACTTGCAGAAGACAGGATAGATGGAGAGTACCCACGAAGGCTTTAAATAGCCTCAGGTATTAAGACGACGGTTGAAGGCTAAGGACAACCGACGACCTAGATCGAAATGACGCTTCGAAATCCGCAGAAAGCAAGATCAACGGTCGGAGGGATGCCACATGGAAACATGTGGAAGCGAGCACCTTATGCAGAGATACCTCCAATCGTCGCACCGCCATTAAAATAATGGATGTATTTCCGATTCATTGGAAACAGTGAATGGTATACAAAGGCAAGAAAACGTTTGAACTTCGCATAAGGGAAACGTGCAGACTTTGCAATAAATGAAGTAGTGGAGAAGATTAATGCATCTTCCCGAAATGCATCTTCACAATATTTCTACAAGATTATTATTCGGCGAGGAATGTAAAGTTAAGTGATGATTTTTATCATTAATACTTTGATATTCAAGGCAAGATTTCGGCAGGAGACGGGGAAATATAAAGGCCAACATGAGAAAGAAATGTCTATTCATTAAATAGAGGGTAAATCTGTACAAAAAGATAACTCCCTAAGCCTTTTCTTCATTGTTGCCCGAGGGACCCTGGTCGGGAGGACTTTTCTCAGGATCATGAGAAGAGCCTTCCTCAAGAATGGCATCGGCTGAGTCCTCTACAGCAGCAACTTGAGACTCGGCTTGTGATTTCTCCTCCCGGAAGTGCCGGCTCGTAAGCCGTGTATGCCTCATATTGAGGGTCACCTGGAAAAGGATCATCTTCTTCCCGAGCCCGGTCCGGGAGATCCATACCAACTTTCCCGAAGACCTCTTTATGGCACACCTCACGAAAAGGAGCAAAGTGTCGAAGGCGGGGATTGATCCGAGGATTCGCTCCCCAAACGTCGTTCTGCCCCAAGCGATAAGCTTGAAGGTTGTAAATACCTAGCAGCTTGGAGAAAGGTACGCTGTTCAGGTATTTCCGAACACACTCCTTCCGAAGCTCTGGCTTTATATGCTTGGGCTTGCTAGGGATCGCCAACTTCAGATGTTCTTCGAGCTCCCTACTTTTGAATTTAAGCCTATCACCAAACAACGTGGCAGCTGCTTTTTGCTTCCTGGCCTCGCGCTCGGCAGCAGCGGCACGAATCTTCGACGCTTCAAGGGCCTCCTTGAGGGAGATCACTTCTTCCTCATGCTTTTTCTGCAGCTCCACGGCAGCTGCAGTCAGCTGGTCTATTTCAGAATTGGCTTTCGCCAAATTCTCTTCACAGGTTTGCAGCAAGGAGCTGGTGCGACCAACCCCGCTCAATGCTTCCATGTGTTGATAAAAGCTCAACACAACATTCCTAGGAAGGCGGAAAATATCAGAAGAAGTCATAAGGAATTATGAAAAAATAACTAAGCAAGAAGACCGGTACCTTGTAGATTGACTAACAAGGGAGGTGTCATCCAGGGCTTCAAATTCCTGGCGATCAGAAGGAGCAAGACTGAGGGAGCTCCATTCTGCAGCTTTCTCAGGATCCCGAGTCACCCTGTCGGTCAGCTTCAAGGTCCACTGGGGGGTGAAGACCTCCTCACCATCCGTTGAAGCTTTGGATTTTTTATTGGAGGGAGCATCAATTGTGTCATGCCTCCTCTTGGTTCGGGCGGAGGAAGAGACATTAGACCTCTCCACCATCGGTTTCTTCCATTTACCCGAAGCATCAGCCACGGGCCTGATATTCCTGATACCCCTATAAGAGGGGTCGGGAGAGGGAATAGAAGCCTCTTGATCTACGGTCAAGGCTCTGGGCGATCGTTGCTCAGCTGTCACAACGGCCCTAGCGGCCTTCATCCGCGGAGCTTTCGGGGTTCATTCTTGGAGGCACCGCAAAGAAGAAGGACAAGAGTCGAATTAAAAACATATCACTTCAGTCAAATTAAAGGATGGTGGTTAGAAGCTCACAATGAGCCAAGCCCCAGTACTGAAAGATGGAGTTATACTCCACTTCAAGTCCATGTATCTCTTGATACCACATAATGGATTTGATCTTCCTGATGGCCGCCTCATCTTCTCTGGATAAGGGAAGGCCTCGGTTATTCTAGGAAGAAGAAGTACACCTCCTCCAGGTGGTTGGGAAGTTAAGATCTGATGGAGGCGCTCGACAGAAAAAGTATCGTTCGCGCCATCTTTTGTGGTTAGAAGGGCAAGTTCCTTTGACAAGGATGCTGCCCCTCCAATCAAGTTCAGCCTTATTGCGTTTGGACAGAAAAACCCATCCGGAAGGATGGGAGATAGAAAGAACATGAAAATGTACAAAGAGAGAAAGAGATGGCGTAATGCCAAGTTCAAAACACAAACCCAAGAAGCCGACGATAAGACGCCAGCTATTGGGGAGGAGCATTCGGGGACAAATGTTCCAATGATTCAGAACTGCGGAGAACAAAGGATTAAAAAAGGGAAAGCGAACCCCGCTTTCCAGTGCATCTATATACAGAGAAAATTCACCCGAAAGGGAGGAATCAACCCTCTCATCAGGGTGGGGAGCCCTACCCTGATATGAGGAAGGAAAATCAAAATCTTGGACAGCTGAAAGAAGGGTTTCCTCATCGTAAATGGAGGGAACAGAGCCAGGTCCACCATCGGACCCGGAAGTTTGAGGCTGCCTAGAAGACTCGACAATCTTGGAAGATCCAGACTCGAGAAGGACAGGAGAAGTTTCGGTTTTTCTTTCAAAACCTTTTTGAGAAACTTCAGCGAACTCGCGCCAGAGGACAGTTAGGGTTTTGTTATCACTATCCGACTGTTCGGGAGCAGGAGAAGCAAAAGCCTCACTGCTATTACCAACACTGGGTACCAGAGAAGCCCTATCGTCCGCCATTACTTGTTTTAGTAAACTACAAAAAGAAAAAGACCAGTAAACTTACTGATTTAGTGAGGCGGAAGCTTGAGAGCGGGAAGGCGCGAAGGCATAACAACAAAGGTTCAAATTCCAGACAGGGAAGAATGAAACCTACGAAGACAACGAACCGCTTTTAAAACTCCCGCACGAGTGTTCGGGAATCTGAACGATTGAGATTGATTCAAAATCAGCGATCAAGATTGAAAGACGTTTTGAAAGTTTGAACTCACGAATCCGAAATAGGCGTTCGGAAACCGTCGCTTGGATGACGTGAGCCATGACAGATCAACTGCAAGGAGATATGTGGCCTTACACTCACAACGCTCGAGGAAAAGTGACCACCACATTAAATGTGATATGACATTTAATGAAGCACGCAGAGATTATCACCTGACGACGAACCCAGTTAAAAACCAAGCCCTCGGGATTGACTGAACGCTTGGTCTGGGGGGCTCGTGATATGGAGAGATTATGATCAGACCGGGTTCATACCTGGTCCGACCCTCGACCCCGGTCGAGACGGAGAGATCCGACTCGCTCCCGAGCGAACCGGATC
Organism: Hakea prostrata; assembly: GCF_041222555.1. Classification (NCBI taxonomy): domain Eukaryota; kingdom Viridiplantae; phylum Streptophyta; class Magnoliopsida; order Proteales; family Proteaceae; genus Hakea; species Hakea prostrata. The sequence goes on along the minus strand of NW_028291195.1, from coordinate 167,440 downwards.
CGGAAGATGGCTTGCTAAAGAAGAAAGCTTATTCGGCTGCAAGCGTGCCCTAATCCTACTTATGGATTAGGGTAATCACCCTAATGATGGCAGACTCGAATTGACGGCTGCGGATAATCATTATCGAAGGGATAATCATCGCATAATCTAAAGGTTATCTCAGGAGTCCTCTACTAGCCCAAACTAGTAGAAGTCTATTGCTCAACGGATCTAACTGATAAGATCCAACGACTACCCGAAGAAGGCCCAAGTGCATCCAACGAAGGAGATTCGAAGGTACACTCTATATAAACCTCACTACCATACAAGGTGAGAGGATCGAAAAAAGAATACTATCTGAGACTCAGGTTCGGATACATACTGATAGACCTAAACTATCAGCAATCTGCTATCTAGATCACCCTTTCCAGTTCTTCATTCCTTAAGCTCTGCGCTTCTAGCAGAGCCGTTTGTGATTAAGTTCATCAACTGACTTAGCCTTCGGAGGTGGACTCCCGACCCCAGCGGTCGGGCCACATCTGACGCTTTCGTTTTGCAGGACATTACGAGGAGATCTAAGGGCTGAGCAGATTTTGGACGCATCAATTGCATATATGTTTGTTTGTGAATGCATGTGAAGATGCTTACTGTGTTTGGTTTACTTGCTAAGTTCTTTTGAGCTTACCCTTCGGGGGACTTGTTTTTAGATGACATTGCAGGTATGAAAGAGAACCCGTACACCAGCACGAAGAACCTTTCCGTACATGGTACAGCTCCGGATGTCCTTGGACAAGGTAATGAACAGTGAGGCAGCCAACACTCGGATTTGGGCTGCACTGACGACTCCTATTGATGGCAGCCGGCATCATCTTATTCGCCGATGGGATCGTGCGCTAGATGCTGATCTGAAGCTTCAAGAGCATGACCCTAAAGTGAAGAGGATGAAGACTGAAGAAGAAGAAAAGCCGATTGAAGAAGTGGATTAGATTCTTTTATTTCTTCTAGACTTTTATTTTACTTGTATTAGCTTAGAGCTTGATTTAGATTTCAATCTACCTTCCGCATATGTTGTGGGGTATATTTCCGCTATACTCTACAGTTGTATTTTGATTTGGTATCTTGTTATTCCGCACTCTGATATTCTTTAGTGATCCTTCTGTTATCATTTCTTGACTTTTATTGTTAACTTATTAGAATACAATGATTTGTTCTTGCTTTTGATTATGTTATTGTGCTAAATGGATATGATCGTTCCTAAACTTGATCTTTTGGGCTGTGGATCACTCCCCCGGGTAACCCAGATAGGGTATAGGCTGGGTGTATTTGGGCGGGATGTGACACCAACATGGTTGATTGATGAGGACTGAACCCCTTGCATGGGATCCCAATAGAGTTAACCAGTCTATGAGGGATCAGAGTGACTAAACCTACATAGAGGAGGGCTGGTGTTATATCTTAAAGCATGTTCGCCATATAGAGAGTTGCATAGTTTGGTTTATAGATGCATCCATATATTTGCATATCATTCTTTATATATGTGCTTACTTTGATACACTGTCGATATGTATGTGAGATTTGTTTCCTTATTGAGTTCGTCAGAACTCGTTTCCTTTCTTTGTATGTTACATTATATTATGTAGATGAGTATAATGGATCAGGAGAAGTTTTGTATGACTGGAGTGACTCCTGTGAAGAAGATGTGGCGGCGTCAATGGGTGACAGAGATGTATGTCATGGAGCCACCTGCAGATGCATGGAGTGCTCTTATAGCACCCATTGACGGCAGAAGGAGACATATCGCTCAACATTTTGAGAAGTCTTTGGAGCAAAGCTGGATAGCCCCTTACATTTCTATTTTTGAAGAGAAGACCATAGTCCTCGAGAGATCTAAAATAATTTAACCAAACTAGTTTTATTTTTGCTTCCGCTAAACTCGATCAATTTTGGAACATATTAGTTTGATTCTTTTCTTTGATTCATCTTTGGAGTATTTGGACTCTTGTATAACTTTTCAATTGAACTATTTGAATTTACTCTTGCTCTTGATTATTACTGCTTGAATTTATTATTATTGATGGTAAACCGTGGATCCTGTGACGGATTGCACCCGTGGGTTGTCGAGCGGGACCGATACTAGTGGGTGGGGTGTGACATAGGTTGTATCAGAGCCACTGGTTTTACAAATTCAATGATAGTAAACACAATTGATAGTTGAGCATTCCGAGTCATAGATGCAGAAGTGACTCAAAATACTAGAAGTGAATAATAGGTACAACCATTCGCTAGAAAGTGAAATAGTAAAGTAAATGAAGTTTTGTTATCACACAAGTTACCGTAAATAAAGCAAAACATATTCTCATATGATGATTATCAAGTAGTGTATAAAAGACAATAAATGAAAATGCAACAAGCATAACTAAATTTCATTAATAAGATAAGTCCTACATAAACTAAAGCATGACTCACGCTTTACAAGTCAAAATGACTAGGAAATGAACATGTGGCAATAAAAAATTAACAATAACAATCTAAAATCCTAAAGTCACTCTGTACTGAGTCAAAATGAGCATAAAACAACTGAACTACTCCTATGGTGGGGGTGGTGGTGTTGGCCTCTGCTGGTGAAGAATATCTAAGCACTTTGCTAGCTGACCCCTCATCACTACTTGATGCTGATCTGGGTGCTCCACCTGAGTGAGTATCTCACCCAAGATTGCATCTCCGGCCCTGGTAGGTGTTGAAGTCTGTGATCTCTCTGGTGTACCCTGAGCCCCAGATGGACCCCCTACCTCGAACTGGGATGGTGGCGGCGAGTTTCCCTAATCATCATCCTCTGAGTCTACATCCATGCCCTCGTCACTTGCACACAGCTCTGGATCTGCTGGTAACTCTGGAGAGTTAGGTCTGCCTAGTAAACACATCTGAGCAACTAACCGGTTGTCATATCCCCCCAGCCAGTACCCTAATTGCGATACCCGGAGGTGGGATCCACAAGTCCCTGGTCAAGTTTAGGGCGATCATATACCCACATTGCACAATAACACAATCACGAGCAAAGAATAATCAATGTTTAACTTTATTAAGGATCAAATCAAAGAAATAATCTTGAAGTATAATTAGAATGCGAAAAATATAATGATACCAATCAAAGAATAACAATAGAGTATAGTGAAAAAATAACTCTATAGGTTAAATGCAGAAGAGTAGATCAAAACTCTAAGGGCCTGTTTGGTTACGCGAATCCAGAGATTTGAAATCTTTGAATTCACAAATGGGAGATTTTTACCTGTTTGGTTGTGTGAATCTCTAGATTCATTAAATCTAGAGATTCATTAAATCTAGAGATTCACATTTTTACACTAAAAACGTGAATTTGTAGATTTATGGGTATGAGGTGAAATCCAGAGATTTCATCCATACTATCAAAGCGTTAAAGATTTGAACCATAATTCAATAAATATTTTTTTAGGATAAATTTAGAAATTTCATTCCAAAAATTCAAACTAACCAAACAGTTAATTTTACGAACCATGACTCTAAAGATTTGAAGTCTGTAGATTTGAAATCTCTAAATTTTTGAAATCTACAGACTCAAGTAACCAAACAGGCCCTAAAGTAATTCTAAAGTTATTCCAACTGAAATAAAAGTCTGAAAGAATAAAGACTAAGACTATTCTAAATCTTGCATAGGCTCTTCGTCTTCTTCGCCAAGGGTTTATGCACCTGCATCTTCGGATCAACATCTAACTCACAATTCCAACGGTGAACAAGGCGGTGTCTACTGCTATCAATAGGAGCCGCCAAAGTGGTCCATACTGGTGTACGGGTCGTACCACTGGTCACTAGCTTCTCGCATTGAGTCTGCAGTTGTATCAAATAAGGAAGGGTCCTTTGTATTTGTGCACGGGATCTCTTTGGAACCTGCAAAGTCATCTGAAAACATATCCCCCAAAGGGTGAGCTCAACAGAACTCAGCAAGTAGTTCAATCACAATAAAATACTATAAGTAGTTCAAAACAAATATGATGCAATGATATGAGACAATGATTGCAAGTATGCTTCTAACTCTAAGTATGCTGGTCTCTAGTGGCAGACACGCATTAAGATAAAACATCGTACTCCTCTGGGTAGGTCTCATTCACTCTTCCCTCATGACTCTGATGCACATTTTTTGGGTTCTTCGGGGTAATTGGGTCTTGCATCCTTCTCAGACATTCCATGGCTAGGGTTTAGAAACACTATCGCTCACCACCATTGGCATGAGTATTGGCGCATGTCAGGGTTATACCTAGCCCAATGCAAGTCATCTACTGAGTCACATCTACTCGGATTCGGATACCTCCCTTCCGTGCACTAGACAGTTCATTTCGGTATGGTAGCCTCCCTTCCGTGTCTAGGCATTCCATTTCAGTATCTCCCTACCTAGAGTCACCATCTCCCTCTTGGATATATAGACTCTTAACCCTATTGGTCATCCACATATAATAAATGGGAAGCTCTCATGTCCTTTCACGGGTTGGTTACGTGTCTTGAGCGCCCATGAGCCCAGGCTTATCATATTCAACCCTACCAATGAATGGCCCCCACAATGTGATTTACGTCCACTCATGGCTCTGATGCACATCTTTTGAGAAATCCCCATTGCTGCCACGGGTCACTAGATGAAAATCTCAATTTTTGTAAAGGGAAGAGAAAATGCAAGTTAGATTATGTCTATGAGATGCCCATGAGTGTCTAAATGCATAGTGAACAGTAGATCTATGCCTAGACATCTTTTAAAAAAGAAAAGAAGTGTTTTGCATTAAAGAAAACCTAGAAAAAGTAATGCATTGGTGAATCTAATATCCAAACCACAAAAAAGAGGGTTTTTATGGATTGATTACCTGTGTGGTGCAAATGGAATGTGTAGAGAGCGGATTTGTAGTCAATGGAGTCCCCAAAAATCCTTGACCTAAAACCGAAGTTCCCGAAAGCCTTTTCTGATTTGAGAAGTGTGGAATGAAAATGAGACCCAAAACCCGAATTTATTCATGTTTTTCATCATGATACACTAGGTAGTTGCTTATACAAGTCTATTGACCAATCGACCAACCCAAGTAACCGGTCCGTATACTACTGCCTAGTTTTAATGGATTTTGGCCCTATTTTGATGAATTTTGGTTTTTTGCTAAATACAACCTCTGTATATTGATGTTTGTAATAAATTGTAGTATGTGTAGCATGAAGATTGGTTTCCTGGACTTAACATTTCAGCATTTGTTAATTTTGGAAATTTGTAGAATGGTTCAGTTAAGGAATCATAGTGTATTGAATTGCCAGAATGAAGAAGGGAATGGTGTAAATGATCAGGCATATGTTGGTAACACTACTGGGAATGTGAATGCCGAAAATTCAGGAATTGAAGAGCCTCCTACTGGTGGAAACCTTAATTCGCCAAACCTGCTTGTCGTAGTCTCTATTCAGGATGTGATGAACATTCTGGGAAACATGATGCATCAACAACAGAATCAGTTCAACAATATGATGCAGGGTTTTATGAATATGTAACAGACTGGGCAAGTAGCTCATAATCCTCTTGGGAATGGTTATGCCGCAGTTGGTGCCAATGTTGATGGTTTTGCTCCTAGACCTCATTCGAAGTTAATAGAACATTTCATGAAGCTTCAAGTCCCTACTTTTTCTAGAATTACAAAGGATGTTTTGTTTCTGAACAAGTGGATTAGAGAGATGGAGAAAGCTTTCGCAACCTCCACCTGTAATGAAGCTCAAAAGATCTTGTGTTCTGAGCAGAGACTGCAGCACGAGGCAGATGCTTGGTGGAATGCTAATTGGCTGATTCTGGAAGCATTGCATCAGAACATTACCTGGTAAATTTTCAAGGAAGCCTTCTGCAAGAACTACTTTCCTGAGTCTATGAGAGACTCTAAGGAGTCCGAATTCATGGCTCTTATTCAAGGATCTTGTACAGTCCTCGAATTTCAGCAGAAATTTGAAGAGTTTTCCTTCTTTGCCCTTGAAGCCACAAGAAGTGATTGTGAGAAGGGAAAGAAATTCTTAAAAGGATTGAGACCATCACTCAAGACCTATCTTGCCATTCAGCCGATAGAAGGATATGTTTAGATGGTGCAGAATGCAAAGAAAGTTAAAGATAATAATAGAGAGCACTATCAGCTCTAGAGATTAGTGGCAAACAGGAACAATCTGGTGGACCATAACAGAAGATTCCCTAGGCCTACTCCATTTCCTGCACCTGCATTTCAACCTAGAGGTGCTAGTTCTAGTTTTAGCTATGGTTCAAGTTATAGATTTAGTAGTGGACCGGTACGTCCATCTATGGAAAGTCAAGGTATTGGACCAGTGTATGCTAACCCTCATCCAGTGATGAGTAATCAGAGACTTGCAGTTCTACCTCAGGAACTTTTGTTGGCGTCAAAGATGTTAATTGCTTCAATTGTCGAAAGGCGGGTCACTATTACCATAATTGCACTAAGAGACCTAATCCTCATATGTCAGCTATGACAATGCCAGCATAGATGCTCCTACAAGGAAAGTTTTCAGTGTCATTGGTACTGAATGTGAAATCCAGCCCAAACCTAGCCATGACACCCTATTTGTTTGGGTGAAGAAAAGTTTGTTTAATGTTTGACCTTGAAGTTGGACCTTGAAAACAGTGTTGCTATCCATGAAAGTCTTAGGAAGTCATGTCAGACCTTTCCCTTAGGGTTGATCCAATGTCTCGAAGTGAAGGAAGTGGTCTCTGTGGGCCCTCTTAGTGGAATACCCGAAACCCATGAAGTTTGATGATGGTGCTCCATACTTGTAGCATTGTCAGTGTTTGATAAGAAACTACACCTTGATGATTAAGAGCTTAGTTGATGGACCTAAAGCCCATTTGAACATGTTTTGAAGGTGCCCCTATGTGCTAGGAAGGTTGTTTGATGAGTTGGGAGAAGCCCATGTGAATTTGATGAAGTTTGGGCCTTGATGTCACATCCCGTCAAAATACACCCAGCCTATACCCTATCTGGGTTACCTGGGGGAGTGATCCACAGCTGTCACATCCCCCCAGCCGGTACCCTAACTGGCATACCCGGGAGTGTGATCCACAGCCCTGAAGATCAAGTATCGAGGAAATCATCCTCCCACATATACAATAACATAATCATAAACAGGAAATAAATCAAATTTTAATATTATAAATAAGGTTCAAAACAAGAAATGAACAATCAGTATAATCAGAGTGCGGAAAGATACCAGATATCCAATGATATCAAAAAGGAGTAAAGTGAGGCGGAAACTCACTTTACCAAAAATAGCGGAACGTAGTATGAAAATCAAAAGGGATTACAACTGAAACAATTGTACTAAGAAATAAACTAAAATCAAGAGTCTTCAAGTTTATAGATAACGTCTTCATAAGTATGGACTTCATCAATCCAATGAATCTGTTCTAACTCTATGTCGTTCTCAAAAGTAGTACGCAGCTTGATCCGCCGGGGGATCATCAAAGTAATCTTGATCGTTGCCAGCACTTTGCGTGTAATACGCTTCATCAGCTTGTGCTTCGCTGTACTGCTCGTCATAATACTCTGTACCTGCAGGATAATCTAACAAGAAAATGTACAAAAAGGAATGAGTTTCGAAGAAACTCAGTAAGGCAAGTTAATCCATAACATCATAGATAACATGTGGCAAAACATAACATGATGCAATGCAGTATGAAACAAGTAATGAATGTATGCATCTAACTCTATGTATGCTGGTCTCTATGGTAGACATGCTTTAAGTCATAGCACCATACTTCTTTGGGAAGGTCCGCTCACATCCTTAACCATTTAAGATATCTTGGATTCTCTCACGGATCATTTCACCGGTCTTGAGCAGCCGGTTGGTATCGGGTCCTTCATCCCTCAGGACAAACCATGGCAGGGGGTTAAGTCAACACACTCTCTCACAACCATTTGGCATAAGTACTGGCGCATGTCAGGGAAAAGCCTAGCCCAATGCAAGTCATCTAGTCAGTTACATCAACTCAGGTCCAGATACTTCCATTCCTCGTCCCTGACGATCCTTTCCGGTATCCTTTCCACTAGAGTCCTAATAGTCCCTGACTACGGACTCATCAACCCTATTGATTATCCACATATGGTAAACGAGAAGCTCTCATGTCCCATCACGGATCATTTCACCGGTCTTGAGCGCCCATGAGCCCAAGTCTAGCTATCACATTCTCCCAGCCGGTACCCTAACTGGCATACCCGAGAGTGTGATCCACAGCCCCGAAGATCAAGTATCGAGGAAATCATCCTCCCACATATGCAATAACATAATCATGAACAGAAATAAATCAAGGTTTAATATTATAAACAAGGTTCAAAACAAGAAATGAACAATCAAAATAATCAGAGTGCGGAAAGATACCAGATATCCAATGATATCAAAAAGGAGTGAAGTGAGGCGGAAACTCACTTTACCAAAATAGCGGAACGTAGTATAAAAATCAAAAGGGATTACAACTGAAACAAATGTACTAATAAATAAACTAAGATCAAGCGTCTTCAAGTTTATAGATAACGTCTTCATAAGTATGGACTTCATCAATCCAATGAATCCGTTCTAACTCTATGCCGTTCTCAAAGGTAGTACGCAGCTTGATCCGCCGGGGGATCATCAAAGTAATCTTGATCGTTGCCAGCACTTTGCGTGTAATACGCTTCATCAGCTTGTGCTTCGCTGTACTGCTCGTCATAGTATTCTCTACCTATAATATCCAGCCCTATTCTAACCTTGACCCTGACCCGGATCCACTGTTGTATTCAGGTCCAAGGACCCGAAGCGGTGGAAGAAGAGATTTATGGACCATTCTGATTGATGATAATGATTCGGAGACCGAGCCCATGGACATTGACAATGATACCCCTTGCTTAAATGCATTGTCAGTGTTTAAGGAAAGTCTGTGCATCGGAGAAGATTAATATGGTTGATGTACCAAATGACCTCCTATGCACAATCCGAAGGTATTCCCCTAAACTAGACTTCTTGATTGAATTGTGGAAGAAAACCTCACTCAATTTGACCTTGTATAGCCTTTCAAATCCCTACTTGAAGTTGCTGTTCTAAACCTGAGTTTTCTGCTGAAAACATTTTGGTCGATCATTTTGGTCGATACCATCGACCAAGGACCATCGACCAAAATGTCCCAGTCTGCCAAGTTAATGATTCCATGGAATATTCCTTTTCTATTTAATATGACCTCGAGCCTTGAGCCTTTTGCAATCATTTTTCTCACCTGGGAACGTGGGGAGAGCTTCCCAAAGCAGCTCCTTGGTTAGTGTGAAGGGTATCTCATCAAAGACACTTAGTTTATCATTGATTCTTGTCTTCATCTTCCACACTAAGGTATGACTCTTCATTCCACTCTCTACCCTACCATTTTCTACTCTTTTCTATTGTCATCTTGCTGATGGGACATTTGGAATGGTGCTACAACCTTGCAACCACCACTCCAAGTGCCTACTCATGCTCAATCCATGATCCCCTTAGCCATTCATTGATGCTAATGCTTATATCTCATGCCTAGCATATGTATTCCATGATTTTACCTATTAACATCATACCATTTGATATCAAACTGAGCTATAGAGTGTATTATGTTCATGTTTAACATTGCCATATGATTCCAATCGAATTTCTATTAGTTCCTCTAGCTATTGCATGCTATTCCTCATCAATGCAATCAATTCCAACTCATGCCATGATGTTTATCACTTGAACTTGATAGCTCAAATGGGGGCTTTTTAATTAGACCATTGGATTGGGTTAATTCCTTGATTTATAGTGTCCTACTACTGTTGTTAAGTATGCCTCCAAGTTTCAGATTGATCCGAACATCGGAAGACTCATTTCGGACCAAAATCCACTATTCAGCCCGAGGACTATTTTGGTCGATCATTTTGGTCGATACCATCGACCAAGACCATCGACCAAAGTTGTTGCTGACAGCAACCTTGGTCAGTTTGACTCAAATGACATCCGATCTTCCCGACTTCTTTTCTAACTTATTATTGATGTTTGTTTAGGGCCTTAACACTTCTATTGGACTATTCTTGGTATTCTCAATTCATCATCAACCTATCCAAGGTAAGGATGATTATATCCATAAACATATAAGTCATCAAGTATTGAACTGTGCTTTATTCAAAGAATGAAATCCCTAGATTTCTTTCAATCATTATGATACTGTTACATATCTGTTAGAACAGTAACATTTAAATCTTTATACATTGGTTGTGTTACTTTATCATTTTGATTTGCTTATGTTTATAGTGATTCGTTTCAATATCATGATTTGATTACTATTATGAATATGCATTGGATGCATGAGAATGATGAGATTTGATGTGTGATTGCTTACGTATGACTTGGGATTGGAGGGTGTCCTACTGACACTTCTGTCCTTGGGCATCGGAGGGAATAGTATGGGATGTTCTCCGATGATGCCTATCGACACTCTCCCGAGTTATTGGATGACATATATAGGATTGTCTAGTTGTGTGGCTAGGTTCATCCTTGTCGTGTCAGACCCAAATCGGAAGGGCATTGAGACCAAACAACCCGTGGTAGTGTATGGTTGGATGGGCGCTCTAGGCCGGTAGCCAATCCGGTAGGGGACATAAACCATGCTACGGATACCTGAAAGGGGCCATTTATTGGTAGAGTTGCATATGGGTAGACTTGGGCTCACGGGCGCTCAAGACCGGTAACCAATCCGTGAGAGGACGTGAGAGCTTCCCGTTTACTATATGTGGATGACCAATAGGGTTGATGAGTCCAAAATCCGGGATTTCACTGACTCTAGTGTGAAGGATACCGGAAAGGATAGCCGGGGCGAGGAATGGACGTATTTGAATCTGACTTGACCGATTGAGTAGATGACTTGCATTGGGCTAGGCTTTACTGTGACATGCGCCAGTACTTGACCAAATGGTGATGTGAGAGAGCGGTGACCGATCCCCTTACCATGGTTTTTGATGACTTTACTAATCTTCCCCGGGCATTCCCAAGATATGGAAATGGGAGAGTGACTGACGACCCAGAGAAGTACGGTGCTATGACTTAAAGCATGTCTACCTTAGAGACCAGCATTCATAGAGTTAGGCTCATATCTGCATCATATGTTGCATATCACATTGCATTATTATATGCTCTGAATGTGTATGATTTCTAATTATGGAATAACTTCCTTGCTGAGTTCTTCGAACTCATTCCTTTTGTGCAAATGTTTTAGATTACATTCCAGGTACTGAAGATTACGATGGCACCTCCTATGAGGCGGACTATGATTCCACATACTACCCTCCTGGTAGTGGCATCGGTGAGGATTCGTATATTGGAGCCGAGGAGGATTATTATTCGCACCAGGGTTAGCCCCACAGTTGTGCGGGAGCGGCAGCACTGGGTTTACTTCATCCGTACTGTTGAGGAGACTACCATTAGTGTGAGATCCCACCTAACCCTAACCTTGCTATTGTACCAAATGCATACATACCATATGCATACCATATGCATTGTTCGATTTATTCTCTGTTGTACGAATTGCCTAGTTTCGTTTGTAGAAGTTTACCCCAAAGCTGATCTATTCTCTCCACGATTTCTTCTTGTGCCTTACATTCCCTTTGTAGGAGGATGACCTTAAATCATTCCCATGATTGATCCTTCTATCCTTGCTGTTCTAGATTGGATCTCCATACACTCTATAACCTTGTAAATTCTCCACATGATGATTTCGAAGGGAAACCAAGTGTGATCTTCATGATTTGTTATTCTTTCTAATCGTTTCAAGACTTCAAGCTTTTCATCTCCTATTATTCAATCAAAGATTGTAATCTCTCTTGTGTTTTATTGATCTACTCTTGCTATGATTTATTCTTTGAGATTGAGATTATGAAGAAGATGCCGCATCCTTGCAACATATTGATCCTTGCAACCATCTCTTCTACAAATATCCTTTCATTCTTAGGGTTTTATGATCTTCATATTCTTCTTCGCCATGATCCTTGTGAAATCTTCATCGTGCCATGATCATACTTTCGATTTGATTTCAAAGCATGTTAGATTTATTCCTTGTTTTCTTACAAAAGACTTATTGTTATTTGTTTCCGATGACTTTGAGAGAAGAGAGTCAAGATAAAAGCAATGTATCTCCATCTCCTTGGAAGCCAGGTACTCTCCCAATTTCGAGGACAAAATTATTTTAAGGGGGGGGAGAATGTGAAATCCAGCCCAAACTTTGTTAGGACACCCTATCTGTTTCGGGTGAAGAAAGGTTAGTTTAATGTTACACCTTGAAGTTGGACCTTGATTTCAATGTTCTATCTCCTTATTCTCTCTTTTCTTCTTCTTACTATTCTATCTTGATGTTTTGATTGTGGAGAAGGTGTTACACTACTGTAACTACCTATTCTCTAATCTCCTTATGTCTCGACTCGAACCCCCAATCACTCTATGCATTCCTTGAAACCACATGGTGAATCTCCTCAATTCTTCACTGATTTTGGTTGAGTTTTGGATAGCATGATCATTCTACTGTAGCTTCTTTTCTAATTAATTTTTAACATGTTTGATCTTAGCCTTACTGCTGTTCTAATGTATTTCATCTCTTTGAATCAATTCCCATTTCTTTCTAGCCATTTTAGCCTTCTATGTTGACCATTGATATAAGCATTCTAGTAAGTTTCTATTTTTGATTCCTCTCATTCTAGGATTAGTATTCTTTTGATTTTCTATTTAGTTATTCTTGCCTCTGATATGTTCTTGATATTCCATTAGAGAGAAGCCTTGTTCTCTCTAATTCTTCCCTTGAATCCATGGTGAGTTTGCTATGAGAACCATGTTGTTTACAATTTAGAAACTCATGTTCCCAATTTGTAAAGTACTGATTTTTGGACCATGGATGATGTCAAATTCATGCTAGATAGGCTTAGTATGTTTGTGTGAAGTTCCCTTTCGAATTTCGGATCAATCGGACTTCAAACGAAGAAGTTATGACCAAAACAGTGCAATCTGTACCTTCTTTCGTCTCCATTGGTCGACCGATTGGTCGATCGGGCCGATAGACCAATCCAATCGACCAATGAGATCTGTTTTCCAGATTTAGGTCTTTCTTGCTCTATTTAAGTCCAATCTCGGGATTAGTTCGTCTCCTCTGCCTCCTAAGCCTCTGGAACGAGTTAGAACTCCATTCTAATCAATTTCCTTGCATCCTTGGTTGATCCCTCGCAAGAACTCAAGTAATTTTCTTCCTCTTGCATCAAAGGTATGTCTACACTCTCTTCTTCTTCTCCATCTCTTTTTTTCTTTCCTTTTTGGGCTGAGACAGTAGAGAAGATGCTGCATTCTCTGTTGCAAACATCTCTCTACTCATCCCTCATGATCTTCCTAAGGATTAATGGCTAATGCGATGATCTTAACCATGATCATTGCAAGCTTTTGAAGGAATCATGATCTAAATCATGATCTTGTCTTTGTTCATCTGTTAATCAAATTCTGATCTTCTTAGATCTGTTTTATTGATCATATTAGTAGTCAATCGCTGTGTTTTCTTTACAAGAGTTGTAACCTATCAATCTCTAGTTCTTTCTTCTTGATCATACCATGCTTTCTCCAAGAACCATGACTAATACATTTATGTTAAGTTTTGTTTCCTTATTTAGATTCATGTTCTTCAGTCTTAGATCTATTTTTCTTGAAGATCTATGCATGCTTTTCATGATTTCTTTATCACAATCAATGATCCATCATCCTATCGTTCTTGTCCATGATTGTTACTATGAATTCTTCAAGAACCATGATTGATCTAATTATGGTAACTTTTGTTTCCTAATTTGTAACTTGAAGACTTGATTTGATTAGTGTTTTGAAGTCCTCTATATACTAGGATACTGTCATAGTAGTTTCCCCCTTGTTTGGTACCCTTTTGAACCACCAAATTCGGTTCTTTATTCTTAAAACTCTGATTTTGTAGGCCACTGTCTCTGTTGGTCGACTGATTGGTCGACTGAGACAGTAGACCAATCCAATCGACCAATGAGGACAGTAACCTCATATTTGGTCTGTTTTGGATGTTTTGATATCTTTCCTTCTAGGTTTCTTTCCTAATATGATATATATACTTGTTTAGGACCTTCTTGCCAAGTTTAGGAAGATTCTCCTTGATCCTTGGAGATTCTCTTCAAGTTATATAAGGTAAGGATGGTTACTTCTATAATAGCATAGATTGTGTGATTTTAGTTTCTATATTAGAATCTTTAGGATTTGTTACCATAATTAGATTCTTTTATGAATATATTACTACTGTATTTACTTCAATTACAGTTGTATTATTTACTTGCTTTCTTTAGTTTATGAATGTCTTTAATTGTTAACTGTATATGAGATGGATCTTATTATGGTATATTTTCTATATACTGTGAATGTACATGATATGATTGATTTGTGATTGTGATTGATTAAGTATGGTTCGGGAAGGAGAGGTGTCTTTTGACACTTTTGTCCTTGGACATCGAAGGGAATAGTATGGTATGTTCTCCGAAGATGCCCATTGACACCTTCCTGAATTATTGATTTTCATACCTAGGGCTGTCTAGCAGTGTTTGGCTAGGAATACCCCGTTATATCAGACCCGATTCGGAAGGGTATTAAGACCGAACGACCCGTGGTAGCAATGGGGATTCATGGGCGCTCAAGACCGGTAACCAACCCGTGAGAGGACAGGAATCACATTGTGGGGGCCATTTATTGGAGGGTTGCATATGGATAGACTTGGGCTCACGGGCGCTCAAGACCGGTAACCAACCCGTGAGGGGACGTGAGAGCTTCCCGTTTACCATATGTGGATAACCAATAGGGTTGATGAGTCCGTAGTCAGGGACTATGAGGACTCTAGTGTGAAGGATACCGGAAAGGATCGTCAGGGACGAGGAATGGACGTATCTGGATCTGACTTGATATAACTAAGTAGAAGACTTGCATTTGGCTAGGCTTTACCCTGACATGCGCCGATACTTAGACCAATGGTGATGTGAGAGAGTGGTGACCTATACCCCCAGCCATGGAATGTCCCGAGAGATGCCGGACCCATTACCAACTGATGATGAGTGAATGAGACTTTCCTAAAGAAGGACGGTGCTATGACTTAAAGCATGTCTACCAATAGAGACCAACATACATAGAGTTAGATTCATACATTCATTGTTTGTCTCATACCATATTGCATTTATGTTTGCTTTGTAATCCTGCCATTTATGTTATTATGGATTTAACTGCCTTACTGGGTTTCTTTCGAAACTCACTCCTTTTGTACCATATCTTTTGTTAGACTTCTCTACAGGTTTGAAATATGATGACGGTCCATATAAGGAAAGGCAAGGTGAAGAAGATGAAGACTGAAGATGAAGAAGAGCCGACTGAAGATGTGGATTAGATTTCTCTTGTTTCTTCTAGACTTATCTTTTACTTTACTTGTATTAGCTTAGAGCTTTACTTAGATTCGATCTACCTTCCGCATATGTCTATGGAGTATATTTCCGCTATACTCTACAGTTGTCTTTTTATTTGGTATCATGTTTTCCGCACTCTGATATTCTTAGTGATCCTTCTGAGATCTTTTCTTGAATTTTATTATTAACTTATTAGAATACAATGATTTGTTCTTGCTTTCGATTATGTTATTGTGCTAAATGGATATGATCGTTCCTAAACTTGATCTTTAGGGCTGTGGATCACACTCTCGGGTATGCCAGTTAGGGTACCGGCTGGGAGGATGTGACAATTAGTATAGAAGAAACCCTAGCATAGTGCCCCATTCCCCTAGTGTATTTGTGGAACCTTGGATATTGTAATTAACTTGTCTTTGAATTATTCTGGTGATATTCGGATATTTAACTAACTTGATTTACTTCTTTTCCGCTGCTCTAAGAGGGTGACTACCACACCTTCTCACCCTTTATGATTTTGATCACACTTTATTATTATCTATATTCCGTACTCTGATTTAGTTACTCTTATCTTATTCATGATACTTGATATTAGCTGTTTTTACCATTGATTATTACTGTTCATGATTGTGTTACCGTGTATGTGGGAGGCATGGACCTCAGATCATTGATCCTTGGACTGTGGATCACATCCCGGGTATTCCAAATGGGGTACCGGCTGGGTGGATGTGACAGTACCTGCAGGATAATCTAACAAAAGAAATGTACAACAGGAATGAGTTTCGAAGAAACTCAGTAAGGTAGTTAATCAATAACATCATAGATAACATGTGGCAAAACATAACATGATGCAATGCAGTATGAAACAAGTAATGTATGTATGCATCTAACTCTATGTATGCTGGTCTCTACGGCAGACATGCTTTAAGTCATAGCACCGTACTTCTTTGGGTAGGTCACGCATACGGCTCCTGTTGGTAGTGGGTCCGGGCATCCCTCTCGGACAAACCATGGTAGGGGGTTAATTCAACACACTCTCTCACAACCATTTGGCATAAGTACTGGCGCATGTCAGGGAAAAACCTAGCCCAATGCAAGTCATCTACTCAGTTACATCAAGTCAGTTCCAGATACTTCCATTCATCCCCTCTCGGGATCCTTTTCGGTATCCTTCACACTAGAGTCACGGATATTACTCACCGGACTCATCAACCCTATTGGTTATCCACATATGGTAAACGGGAAGCTCTCATGTCCTCTCACGGATATAACCCACCGGTCTCGAGCGCCCATGAGCCCAAGTCTAGCCATATGCAACCCTCCAATAAATGGTCCCCACAATGTGATTCCCGTCCTCTCACGGATATAACTCACCGGTCTTCAGCGCCCGTGAATCCCCATTGCTACCACGGGTCGTTCGGTCTCAATACCCTTCCGAATCGGGTCTGATATAACAGGGGTGTATCCTAGCCAAACACAACTAGACATCCCTAGGTATGACAATTATTGATTCGGGAAAGTGTCAATGGGCAACCCCGGAAACATCCCATACTATTTCCGATAATGTCAAAGGACAGAAGTGTCAAGAGGACACTTCCCAATCCCAAACCAAACTTAAGCAAACACATTCTCAGATCAGTCATGACATACACAACCAGTAGTTCATCATATAAAAGAGAATGTAAAAGCAACATCAGATTAAGCAGTAATAAGTAATTCATATGACATAAACAATGAAAAGATGATATAAATAAGTGCTATTGTTCCCACAGTAGGAGATCAGAATTAAAATACAATAACAGTAGGTAATCTCATTGTTTCATAAAGTAGAAACCAGAGAACAAGCAATCTATGTAGTTAAGGAATCAACTGTCCTTACCTTCTAACTTGAATGGAATCTTAAAGAATCAAGTATGATCTTGACTAAACCTGAGAAGACAATCCTAAACAAGTGCACACAACATGTTAGGAAAGATGCATAAAGGAAACGATCATAAATCAATCGAAACAGACCAAGATTGAGGTTGCTGTACTCATTGGTCGACTGATTGGTCTGCTGGACCAGTCGACCAATGAGTCGACCAATGCAGAGACACAAGCCAGCAAGAATTCAGATTTTGAGAATCCAGAACCGAATTCGATGGTTCAAAAGGGTACAATTAAGAGGGGAATTATCATGGTAGTATTCTAGGGTATAGAGGATATCAAATCATAACTCAAAACAGTTCTCAAGTTACAACCTAGAAATCATGAGGTTAATCTGATTAGGGTTATCATAGGTTAGGAGGGAAAAAAATAGAAAGATTAAAGATAATGAACTAGGATATGAAAGAATTCAGATCTAGTAAAGGAAACATAATAATTGGGTTACCATGATTAAACTAGAGGTTCTTGATCTTACCCAAGAATTAGGGTTTTACCCTTTTTTGGTTCCCTCGGAAAATAATTGTGAGATCTGGATGAAGGGAGATAAATTGTTAGCCAAGAATAACAAGAAGGGTCATTCAATGATGAAGTTTAGGTTAACACAATATTACTCAAGAAGATTTTCCTTCACAAGGGAGGTTACCAAAAGTTCTCCAGACAATCACACAGATTAGGGTTTCAAAGAATTAGGGTTAGGGTTTTCAAGAATTCAATAGGTAGGGTTTAAGAACATGATGATGATCATGAGTCTTAAAGAATATGGTGAGATCAGAGAATTGATGATTACAAGAATGCTTCATCACCTTTCTAATCTCAATGAAAACAGAATAAAAGAAAGAAAATCAGAGATAGAAAAGAGAGTGGTTGAGATCATACCTTTGCCGTAGAAAGATGAAGAATTCTTCAAGTCTTTGAAAGAGATCACCAAAGAATGCAAGGGAATGGGTTAGATTAGGGTTCTAACTCGTTCCAGAGGCTTAGGAGGCAGAGGAGGCGGAGTATTCCCGAGATTAGATTTAAATAGAAGTGACAGGATTCAAATTTCAAAAACAGAATCAATTGGTCGATTGGTTCAATCGACCAATGAGTCGACCAATCAAGACAGCAACTTCAAAACAGGGAATTGAAGGCTCAGATCAAGTCCAAACATCAAGGGGTTTTGCACACCTCTAGAGTGACATACCTAGGAGTTAGAAATGCCTTTGAATCAATACAGAGACCACTCCAAGACCATCAGCTAATCTAATCTTCATCCGGGTGCAGTTTCCACCATTGGAACACTAGCATCAACACTCATGGATTCCAATCCAGCCATCAAGTCTTCAACAGAAATGGCCCAAAGATGACTTCTTGCCTTACTTCGGGTCACTGGACCTACAATAAATAGAGTTTCCGGATTAGGGTCAAGGCTGGGTTTCACATTCTCCCCCCTTTAAAAAATTTCGTCCCCGAAATTGAAAGCGTACCTGTGCTTCCAAAGAGATGAGGAAACTTCTCCTTGATATCTTCTTCTTTCTCCCAAGAGGCTTCTTCAGGGGTATGGTCCTTCCAAATAATCTTTACCAAAGGGATGGTGCGATTTCACAATTGCTTGTCCTTCTTATCCAAAATTTCAGCTGGCTCTTCATCATAGGTAAGATTAGCACTAAGCCCTTCAGGTGCCTGCTGTAAGACATGTTCCGGATTTTCAACATATTTCTGGAGCATCAAAATGTGGAACACATTATGCACAGCAGCAATAGACGGAGGTAATGCCAATCGACAAGCAACAGGTCCAACCTTTTCCAAAATTTCAAAAGGTCCAATGAAACGAGGGCTAAGCTTCCCTTTAACATAAAATTTCATCATGCCCTTCATTGGTGAAATCTTCAAAAAAACTTTCTCTCCAACTTGAAATTCCAGATCAGTCCTTCTCTTGTCAGCATAGGATTTCTGTCTTGACTGGGCAGACTTAATCCTTTCTCTTATCATATCCACCATTGCGCTCGTAGCTTCAATCAAATCAGGACCTAAGACTTTTCTTTCACCCGTCTCAGTCCAATACAATGGTGTTCTACAAGTGCAACCATACAAAGCCTTAAACGGAGCCATGCCTATCGTTGCTTGATAACTGTTATTATAGGCAAACTCAACCAAAGCTAAGTGTTCATCCCAATTTCCACCCATATCCACCACGCAAGATCTGAGCATGTCTTCCAAAGTTTAAATTGTCCGCTCAGACTGTCCATCTAACTGTGGATGATGAGCTGTACTCAAGTTCAATTGGGTTCCCAAGGCTTTCTGTAGACTGTTCCAAAACCTTGAGGTGAACCTAGGATCACGATCGGACACAATACTCATCGGCACACCATGTAGACGAACCACGTTATCCACATAAAGTCTAGCTAGCTTATCCAAAGTATGAGTGATCTTCATAGGAATAAAATGGGCTGATTTGGTCAACCTATCAACAATCACCCACACAGTGTCATTGCCTTTACTTGTCCTAGGCAAGCTAGTCACGAAATCCATGGAGGTTGATGAACGGCTTTCACACGCTGGCAAGTCTCACACTTGGCAACAAAGTCGTCAACATCGGCCTTCAAACCAATCCACCAAAAATGTTCCTTCAAGTCCTTGTACATCTTGGTGCTTCCAGGGTGTACTGTAAAGATTGATTGGTGTGCTTCCTTCAATATTTCCTTCTTAAGATCTTCATTTGCTGGCACACACAATCTACTTCTAAACAATAAAGCACCATCCAAAGATATACCAAAGTCGGGATCTGATTCAGGATTCGAAGAAATCTTCTCAACTTTGTCCTTAAGTTCCGGATCAGAACTCTGCAAAGCAACAATCTTATCTCTAAGACCAGACCTTGCCGTCATAGCAGAAAAACAACAGCAGAATTCTCAGGAACAACTTCCAAATCAAAACTCTCAATAGAAGACAACAAGGGTAGACTCAAAGCATTCAAATCCAAAACCTTCTTCTGAATCTTCCTACTAAGAGCATCAGCAAAAACGTTTGCCTTACCAGGGTGATACTGAATATCACAATCATAATCAGAGACTAGTTCCAACCATCTTCTTTGCCTCATGTTCAACTCTTTCTGAGTAAAGAAGTATTTCAAACTCTTATGGTCCGTGAATATGGCAATTTTCTCACCATAGAGGTAATGTCTCCAAATCTTCAAAGAAAAAACAACAGCGGCAAGCTCTAAATCATGAGTGGGGTAATTCCGCTCATAATCCTTCAATTGCCGAGAGGCATAGGCTACAACCTTACCGTGCTGCATTAGTACACAACCCAAACCAATCTTCGACGCATCAGTATAGACTGTCATACCACCAGAACTATAAGGTATAGTCAAAATCAGGGCACTTGTCAGTCTATTCTTCAATTCTTGGAAATTCTTCTCACAAGCGTCAGACCAAACAAACTTATCTTCTTTCTAGGTCAACATAGTCATAGGAGCAGCTAACCGAGAAAAGTTCTCAATAAACCTTCTGTAGTAACCTGCCAGACCAAGGAAACTTCTTATTTCCGTTACAGTCTTCGGTCTTTCCCAATCAGCAACTGCTTGGACTTTCTCAGGATCAACACGAATACCTTCAGCAGAAACCACATGGCCGAGGAATACTACACTCTTTAGCCAGAAATCACACTTGCTAAACTTAGCATAAAGTTTCTTTTCTCGCAGTCTTTACAAAGTGAAATCTAGATGCCTTTCATGCTCTTCTTCACTTTTTGAATAGATCAGAATATCATCAATGAAGACAATTACAAACTTATCGAGCACATCATGGAAGACTCGGTTCATGAGGTCCATGAACACAGCAGGAGCATTAGTCAAACCAAAAGGCATGACTCTAAACTTATATTGGTCGTACCTTGTTCGGAAAGCTGTCTTGAAGACATCACTTGACTTCGCTTTCAACTGGTAATATCCAGACCTTAAGTCAATCTTTGAGAACACAGCTGCACCCTTCAATTGATCAAAGAGATCGTCAATCCGGGGCGGCGGATATCTATTATTGATAGTCAACTTATTCAACTCACGGTAGTCAATGCACAGACGCATACTACCATCTTTCTTCTTGACGAACAACACCGGAGCTCCCCAAGGTGACACACTAGGTTGTATGAAACCTCTTTCAATGAGCTCATTTAACTGATTTTGCAACTCTTTTAACTCAGTAGGAGCCATCCTATACGGAGCCTTAGATATCGGAGCGGCACCAGGGACGAGATCAATAGAAAACTCAACATCCCTATATGGAGGCACTCCCGAGAGATCATCAGGGAAGACATCAACAAAGTCACAGACAACTTTGACTTCGTCAACTCTTTTCTCCACTTTTCTCTTGCCTTCAGAAGAAGCATCATCTACTATGGTGTAGATTTGCATCAGTGCGGGCAATATCTTTTTACCAACCCGTCTTTTCTCACCTTGAAATTCAAAAACTGAACCTACGCAAGTATTGAATTGAATCTTTCTCAAGGAGCAAAGAAATACAGCTTTGTGGGCTGTTAACCAGTCAATTCCCAAAATAACATCGAAGTCTTTCATATCAAGAAGTACCAAATTAGCTTCCAAGTTTATCTTACCAACCAACACCGAACATTTAACTAATCCTTTATCTAGTTTCACAATAGGACCAGTAGGTGTACTAATCAATAAACAACTAGACAATTTCTCAGGGATTAGGTCAGTCTTCTTAATGAATGCAGATGATATGAACGAATGAGATGCACCGTATCAAATAAAACAAATGCAGGAAAAAAAGCGACTGACAATGTACCTGTGATCACATCATGGCTTCCATCTTGCTCAGTACTAGAGATACTGAACACTCTACCAGAGGGAGGAGTAGGAGCACTCTTCACCACTGGAATAGGCTGCTGGACAGGCTTCTTTGGACAATCGCGAGCAAAATGACCGGACTGCTTACAGTAGAAGCAAATAGGATTGCTCGGTCCTACCGGGACAGCTGCAACAGGAGGCTTCTGAACAAAAGGCTTAGGATTTGCATTCACTGGCCTAGCACTTGCATTCACTGGTGGTCGATTCCCGCCATACTGAAACTGACCAGGCTGTCAGAGACCAGGGCTTTGACCTATACTCCTAGGCTGAAAAGCAGCAGTGGGATAGGGTGTAGGTCTCACAAAGCGTCGATCATTACAATCCACCAAACCAGGGTTTCTAGACTGCCAAGGCCTTTGCACGAGAGCATTCTCCTTTTCATTTTCTTCCAACTTCTTCGAGTTCTGCACCACTTTGGCATAGCTCTCTATAGGCTGGACAGTGAGATAGCCTTTAATGGCAGGGCGCAATCCTTTAAAGAACTTCTTCGCCTTCGCAATATCAGGCTTTAGAGAATCCGGAGCAAAGAAATGAAGTTCCTCAAACTTCTGTTGGTACTCTAACACAGACAAGGATCCTTGTGCGAGAGCCATGAACTCAGCTTCCTTCGCATCCTTTACCGCCTCATGGAAATAATTCATGCAAAAAGTCTCTTTGAATAAATCCCAAGTTACAACACCTGCATGCAAACCTTCCATAACAGGCCGAGTGGAAGTCCACCAAGCATCGGCTTCATGCTGCAACTTATGCTCAGCAAACAAAATCTTTTGAGCTTCGGAGCATTGCAGATGACGAAAAGTCTTTTCCAACTCACGAATCCACTTGTTAGGGAACAAGAGATCCATGGTAACACCAGTAAAGTTGGGCACCTGCATCTTCAGAAAACTCTCCATCAAACGAGTATGAGGAGTTCCAGCAAGGCCACCCGCATTTGGAACTGCGGCATGAGGATTCACATTAACACCAGCACAAGTCTCATTATGCAGTGTCATGAAACTCGTCAACATCTGATTAAACTGAGCTACTTGCTGTTGCATCATATTGCCCATGATGTTGGCAATATCATGAAAGCTTCCGACATTCGGGGCACCTGGTATGTCCTGGGTACCTTGGTCACCAGTCTGCTGATCATGACCGCCTTCAGGTATTTCACCACGACCACTTCCATGACCACTGGATTCACCACGCCCACTTCTCAGAGTAACCATTCTGCAAGAACCGGAAACGTCAAAATTCCAAATTTTGAAGTTTCAATGAAATCAATATGTCCAAATGATTTGAAAATTTAATTTATGCTCAAACACATCCATTTAGTCATCCAACAACAATTCATAGGACAAAAAATCACATTTTCCAACATTTCAACCAAAATTGGAGCTACTGGGTCCATTGGTCGGTTGATTGGTCGATTGGTCCAATCGACCAATGAGTCGACCAATGCTCACGAATTACGAAAATTCTCATTATAAGCCTCATTTTCACATTCAAACTTCATTCTAACCTCTTCCACATGTGAGTGAGCTCTAGGGAAACATCTTCTAAGGTTCTTTCAAGCATCTTTGGGTGATTCAAGTGTTTTAACAACAGCACCACAACTCACATTCATCAAACACAAGGTAAGACTATCATTTTCTCTTTTACTTTCATCTTCTCATGCTTGCATTTCAATCAAATCCATGTTTTACTTGTATCCATTGTTAGAAATCATGTTTAGGAATACTTAGAAACATATTCCCTAGGTTTTAGACACAATGCCATGAATAGACAACAAGTTCTAACACCTTCTTGCACTTCTCGCAAAGTTTTCGTACCGAAATCGTTATCTTTAGAAAATTTTTGATTTCTCACAAACTGCTTGGAGTTTTCGCATGAAATCAATTGCTACATGCTCCAAATGATACTGTAGATATGTCCATATAGTTTGATTTAACCAATTTCAACTTTTCAAAAAAACAATTTTGACCTAGAATGCAAAATCCCAAATTCTTTCTTGCTGAATTTTTTGCTTTATATCAAGCTTTCGATCGAATTTTATCAAATGAATTTCATAGACATGCAATTCCAAGTATTATGCACATACTAGTATCTTCAAATCAAATTTCCCCCAAATTTGAAATTTTCCGAAAATTTACGAAAATACCCTTTTGGCTTAAATCTTGAAATAGCACTTAACCAACAATGTCATTGTCTCTTCTATAGATATTTATTATGCCGAGAGGGGTACGCGGACGAGGTAGAGGTCGCATAGTAGGGGCACTCAGAGGTAGAGGTCAGGTTCTTTCAGAGCCTAGACAGTATGTCCGGAGACCAGATCGCTTCGACACTCCACAGGCCGAGTTCCTGTATGAGGCCTACTTCAGCTACTGCGAGATCGAGCTAGGACGTCTATTACACCTTCGCCAGCTCCGGGTCTTTAGGATACAGCAGAGGCTCGACACCTTGCAGTGGACTCATCTCTTCACAGATGATCTGCCTGTATATCCTGAGCTAGTGAGGTTGTTCTTCAGCAACCTTACTTACACCGAGGAGGCTAGAGGTCCAGGGCATCCACTTAGACTTGTCCTCAGGAGCAGGGTCCTTCAGACTCAGATTCGCTTTTCCACCAGATCGTTAGCCGAGATCTTGCGGGTCCCTCACTACCCAGATCAGTGCGTATGGATACCTGCAGGAGCAGCTATAGATAGCTACTTGATGCCATATGAGCTGCGCGAGATATGCTCTACACTGTGGGACAGCCGCCGGTGCTTCACTCCGAGGAACAGCAGACAGATGACAGATTCTACACTAGTTATCGGTCGCATTGTCGGTCGAAACATCATGCCGAAGGCTGGACATCACCATAGGATTATAGTGATGGAGGCCATAGTCATCTATCGGATTTACATGGGCTTCGAGATTGACCTTTCCTACATCATACAGCAGGTCATGCTAGATCTGGTTCTGCGGCCTAGCATGCGGAATCTTTGCTATGGGAGGTTACTGACTTTGATCTTCAGGCATTTCGGGGTCAGTTTCGAGGATACACCAGTGGACACTGGTCCACGAGGATACGTCATGGGGACTAGGATGGTACGTCAGATGGGACTAACACAGACAGTGAGATCTCCTGGTCTAGAGGGTGAGGAGGATGATGAGACAAAGGATGAGCAGGAGTCAGAGGATGGTGGAGAGGATATTGGTCCTGACAATGATGATGATCAGGCCGGAGATGATACTGAGATGCACGAGACAGTGCTGGAGCATCATGATTTCCCTTCCTCGCACTTCGAGATAGGTGGTCCTTCTCATGCGGTTCCAGAGACTTCGGATCTCAGTGCACAGATGAGATCGATGACTTCCATGTTGGAGAGGATGGAGGTCAGACAGGAGCAGCTATATGAGAGGATGGAGTCACGACAGGATAGAATAGAGCATCAGGTGACTCAGCTTTCAGAGGAGTTCCGAACTTACAGAGATCAGAGGAGATCACCTAGATAGACTATACTAGGATTTTCATTTATGCTTTTCAGATGTAGCAGTTGTAAAAATTTTCTTAAAGTTAATGAAGTTCTCTCTGTTTCACTTTATTATTGTGTATTATGCACCTTTCTTTTATTGCATTAAGTGACAATTGTTTAAGTATAATTATTGTGCATTATTCAGAATTATCCAGTTATGCTTCATTAATAGTTTCTAGTCCAAGTGTTCGTTTATTCACTTCTAAGAGTAGATGAGTCACTTCTGGATCTATGACTCAGGAATGTTCTGTTACTGTTTTCTGTGGTTAGGATTTCCTTGAACTTTGGGCTCTGATACCATTCTGTCACATCCTCCCAGCCGGTACCCTAACTGGCATACCCAAGAGTGTGATCCACAGCCCTGAAGATCAAGTATCGAGGAAATCATCCTCCCACATATGCAATAACATAATCATGAACAGAAATAAATCAAGGTTTAATATTATAAACAAGGTTCAAAACAAGAAATGAACAATCAGAATAATCAGAGTGCGAAAAGATACCAGATATCCAATGATATCAAAAAGGAGTACGTCTTCATAAGTATGGACTTCATCAATCCAATGAATCCGTTCTAACTCTATGCCGTTCTCAAAAGTAGTACGCAGCTTGATCCGCCGGGGGATCATTAAAGTAATCTTGATCGTTGCCAGCACTTTGCGTGTAATACGCTTCATCAGCTTGTGCTTCGCTGTACTGCTCGTCATAGTATTCTGTACCTGCAGGATAATCTAACAAAAGAAATATACAACAAGAATGAGTTTCGAAGAAACTCAGTAAGGTAGTTAATCCATAACATCATAGATAACATGTGGCAAAACATAACATGATGCATTGCAGTATAAAACAAGTAATGTATGTATGCATCTAACTCTATGTATGCTGGTCTCTACGGCAGACATGCTTTAAGTCATAGCACCGTACTTCTTTGGGTAGGTCACGCATACGGCTCCTGTTGGTAGTGGGTCCGGGCATCCCTCTCGGACAAACCATGGTAGGGGGTTAAGTCAACACACTCTCTCACAACCATTTGCCATAAGTACTGGCGCATGTCAGGGAAAAACCTAGCCCAATGCAAGTCATCTACTCAGTTACATCAAGTCAGTTCCAGATACTTCCATTCCTCCCCTCTCGGGATCCTTTCCGGTATCCTTCACACTAGAGTCACGGATATTACTCACCGAACTCATCAACCCTATTGGTTATCCACATATGGTAAACGGGAAGCTCTCATGTCCTCTCACGGATATAACTCACCGGTCTCGAGCGCCCATGAGCCCAAGTCTAGCCATATGCAACCCTCCAATAAATGGTCCCCACAATGTGCTTCCCGTCCTCTCACGGGTTGGTTGCCGGTCTTGAGCGCCCATGAATCCCCATTGCTACCACGGGTCGTTCGGTCTCAATACCCTTCCGAATCGGGTCTGATATAACAGGGGTGTATCCTAGCCAAACACTACTAGACATCCCTAGGTATGACAATCATTGATTCGGGAAAGTGTCGATGGGCAACCCCGGAAACATCCCATACTATTTCCGATAATGTCAAAGGACAGAAGTGTCAAAAGGACACTTCCCAATCCCAAACCAAACTTAAGCAAACACATTCTCAGATCAGTCATGACATACACAACCAGTAGTTCATCGTATAAAAGAGAATGTAAAAGCAACATCAGATTAAGCAGTAATAAGTAATTCATATGACATAAACAATGAAAAGATGATATAAATAAGTGCTACTTTTCCCACAGTAGGAGATCAGAATTAAAATACAATAACAGTAGGTAATCTCATAGTTTCATAAAGTAGAAACCAGAGAACAAGCAATCTATGTAGTTAAGGAATCAACTGTCCTTACCTTCTAACTTGAATGGAATCTTAAAGAATCAAGTATGATCTTGACTAAACCTTAGAAGACAATCCTAAACAAGTGCACACAACATGTTAGGAAAGATGCATAAAGGAAACGATCATAAATCAATCGAAACAGACCAAGATTGAGGTTGCTGTACTCATTGGTCGATTGATTGGTCTGCTACCAATCGACCAATGAGTCGACCAATGCAGACAGTGGCCTGCAAGAATCCGGATTTTGAGAATCCAGAACTGAATTCGATGGTTCAAAAGGGTACAATTAAGAGGGGAATTATCATGGTAGTATTCTAGGGTATAGAGGATATCAAATCATAACTCAACACAGTTCTCAAGTTACAACCTAGAAATCATGAGGTTAATCCTGATTAGGGTTATCATAGGTTAGGAGGGAAAAAAATAGAAAGATTAAAGATAATGAACTAGGATATAAAAGAATTCAGATCTAGTAAAGGAAAAATAATAATTGGGTTACCATGATTAAACTAGAGGTTCTTGATCTTACCCAAGAATTAGGGTTTTACCCTTTTGGTTCCCTCGAAAAATAATTGTGAGATCTGGATGAAGGGAGATAAATTGTTAGCCAAGAATAACAAGAAGGGTCATTCAATGATGAAGTTTAGGTTAACACATTATTACTCAAGAAGATTTTCCTTCACAAGGGAGGTTACCAAAAGTTCTCCAGACAATCACACAGATTAGGGTTTCAAAGAATTAGGGTTAGGGTTTTCAAGAATTCAATAGGTAGGGTTTAAGAACATGATGATGATCATGAGTCTTAAAGAATATGGTGAGATCAGAGAATTGATGATTACAAGAATGCTTCATCACCTTTCTGATCTCAATGAAAACAGAATAAGAGAAAGAAAATCAGAGATAGAAGAGAGAGTGGTTGAGATCATACCTTTGCCGTAGAAAGATGAAGAATTCTTCAAGTCTTTGAAAGAGATCACCAAAGAATGCAAGGGAATGGGTTAGATTAGGGTTCTAACTCGTTCCAGAGGCTTAGGAGGCAGAGGAGGCGAAGTATTCCCGTGATTAGACTAAAATAGAAGTGACAGAATTCAAATTTCAAAAACAGAATCAATTGGTCGATTGGTCCAATCGACCAATGAGTCGACCAATCAAGACAGCAACTTCAAAACAGGGAATTGAAGGCTCAGATCAAGTCCAAACATCAAGGGGTTTTGCACACCTCTAGAGTGACATACTTAGGAGTTAGAAATGCCTTTGAATCAATACAGAGACCACTCCAAGACCATCAACTAATCCAATCTTCATCTGGGTGCAATTTCCACCATTTGAACACTAGCATCAACACTCATGGATTCCAATCCAGCCATCAAGTCTTCAACAGAAATGGCCCAAAGATGACTTCTTGCCTTACTTCGGGTCACTGGACCTACAATAAACAGAGTTTTTGGATTAGGGTAAGGGCTGGGATTCACACTAGCCATATGCAACCCTCCAATAAATGGCCTCTTTCGAGTATCCACAATGTGATCCATGTCCTCTCACGGATCTTTTCACCGGTCTTGAGCGCCCACAAATCCCCATTGCTACCACGGGTCGTTCGGTCTCAATACCCTTCGGATTCGGGTCTGATATAACAGGGGTATATCCTAGCCAAACACTGCTAGACAGCCCTAGGTATGACATCCATTGATTCGGGAAAGCATCGATGGGCATCTTCGGAGAACATCCCATACTATTCCCTCCGATGTCCAAGGACAGAAGTGTCAAAAGGACAACTTCCCAATCTCAAACCAAACTTAAGCAAACACATTCTCAGATCAGTCATAACATATACAACCAACAGTTCATCATATACAAGAGAATGTAAAAGCAAAATTAGATTAGGCAATAATAGGTAATTCATATAACATGAAAAATGAAAAAGATAATATAAACAAGTGCTACTGATCTCACAGTAGGAGATCAGAATTAAATTATAATAACAGTAAGTAATCTCATAGTTTCATAAGGTAGAAACCAGAGAACAAGTAATCTATGTAGTTAAGGAATTAATTGTCCTTACCTGATTATCGAAGAAGATGATCCAAAGATCAAAGAGAGCAACTCCAAACTTATCAAATAGACTCCTAACAATCATAGATACAACATTAGGAAAGATGCCTAAAAGATCAGAGAGAAAACGAATCAATTCGGGCGAAAAACGAAGCTACTGACTCCTTTGGTCGAGTGCTTGGTAGACTGGCCCAGTCGACCAAGCAGTCGACCAAGCAAGTCAGTACGGAATTGTACGGACTGCTTTGGCCATAACTTCTTCGTTTGAAGTCGGAATGATCCGAAATTCGAAGGGGAACTTCCTAAGGTATATTAGGATCATATAGTAAGATAAAAACATCAAGTCATGGGGAAATTTTGGGTTCTTGATTTAACCCAAGAATTTAGGGTTTCAACCTTATGGTTCCCATTAAAAGGTTGAGATCACAGAATGAAAGAAAATTAAATAATTGGCCAAAGGCAATAAGAAAATCATAGGAAAACTAATTTAGGTTACTAGAAATATTACCCATGAGGTTTCCCTCGCATGGGAGGTTAACAAGAGTTTCCAGAACTCAAGCAAGGGTTAGGGTTTCAAGAAAATCTTCGTCTAGGGTTGAGATCATGATGATGATCATAGATCTCAAAGAAACGAAGGAGATCACGAAGGGATGGTTGCAAGGATGCAGCATCAACTTCCTGATCTCAATCAAGAACAAGATCAAGGAAAGAGAATTAATAATTTAGAAGAGATACTAACCTTGAATTGTAAGAACAGAGAAGAGAGATTTCAGATTTGCAGAGGAATCTTCGAAATCACCAGAGAGAGTTTCGGAGAGGTGTTCTCACGTTCACAAAGTGTTTAGGAGGCAGCCGTAACAAAGAAATACGAAGTAGGGTTTAAATAAGAGTGAAAAACCCTAAAATTACAATTTCTCGGATTTCACCTTCCTTTGGTCGAGTGCTTGGTCGAGTGGCCCACTCGACCAGTCAGTCGACCAAGGCGGACAGTAAGGAATAATCAGGGATTTGGAGGATCAAATGGGCTTTAAAACTTATGAGCTTTTGCATACGCATCAAGTAACAAGTCAAGTGTGAAGAAATACCTTCAAACCAAGTTAGATAATACTCCAAGTCCTTCAACTAATCTCATCTTCAGACAACTGCAACTTCCTTTCCAAATCTACACAGACATCCAAGTATGGAACTCCATCAACAACATCCATGGGTTCGAGTCAAACACCATGTCTTCTACTGAGATGGCCCATAGTTGGCTTCTTTCTTTACTCCGGGTCTTCGGACCTAAAAACAACCGGGTTACCGGGTCAAGGTCAGGGTTAGGTTAGGGCTGGGTTTCACATTCTCCCCCCTTAAAAGAAATTTCTCCTTCATATCTTCTTCCTTCTCCCAAGAAGCTTCTTCAGGGGTATGACTCTTCCAACGAATCTTTACCAAAGGGATGGTGCGATTCCGCAATTGCTTATCCTTCTTATCCAAAATTTCAGCTGGCTCTTCTTCATAGGTCAGATCAACACTAAGTCCTTCGGGGGGCTTGCTTGTAGAATATGTTCCGGATTCTCAATGTATTTCCGAAGCATCGAAACATGAAACACATTGTGCACAGCAGCAATAGACCGAGGTAATGCCAATCGATAAGCAACAGATCCAACTTTTTCCAAAATCTCAAAAGGTCCAATGTAACGAGGGCTAAGCTTTCCTTTAACATTGAATCTCATCACACCCTTCATTGGTGAAACTTTCATGAAAACTTTCTCCCCAACCTGAAATTCCAAATCGGTCCTTCTCTTATCAGCATAAGATTTCTGTTTTGACTGAGCAGACTTAATCCTTTCTCTTATCATATCGACCATTGCGCTAGTAGCTTCAATCATCTCCGGACCTAAGACTTTTCTCTCTCCAGTCTCAGTCCAGTACAAGGGTGTCCTACATGTGTTACCGTACAAAGCCTTAAACGGAGCCATGCCTATAGTTGCTTGATAACTGTTGTTATAGGCAAACTCAACCAAAGCTAAGTGTTCATCCCAATTTCCACCCATATCCACTACACAAGATCTAAGCATATCTTCCAAAGTTTGAATCGTCCGCGCAGATTGTCCATCAGACTGTGGATGATGAGCTGTACTCAAGTTCAATTGGGTTCCCAAGGCTTTCTGCAAACTAATCCAAAACCTTGAGGTGAACCTAGGATCACGATCAGACACAATACTCAAAGGCACACCGTGCAAACGAAATACATTATCCACATATAGTCGAGCAAGCTTATCCAGAGTATGAGTGATCTTCATAGGGATGAAATGGGCTGATTTGGTCAACCTATCGACAATCACCCACACAGTGTCATCACCTTTACTTGTCCAAGGTAAACTAGTCACAAAGTCCATAGAGATGTCTTCCCACTTCCAACTAGGAATAGGAAGTGGCTGAAGTAATCCAGATGGAGGTTGATGAACGGCTTTCACACGCTAGCAAGTCTCACACTTGGCAACAAAATCATCAACATCGGCCTTCAAACCAATCCACCAAAAATGTTCTCTTTAGTCTTTATACATCTTGGTGCTTTCAGGGTGTATCGTGAAGATCGACTGGTGCGCTTCCTTTAAAATTTCTTTCTTGATTCCTTCATCAGCAGGCACACAAAGTCTTCCTCTAAACAATAAGGCACCATCCATAGATATACCAAAGTCAGGATCCGAATCAGGATTCAAAGAAATCTTCTCGATCTTCTCCTTAAAATCCAAATCAGAAATTTGCAGAGCAACAATTAGATCTCTAATGGTGGATCTCGCCGACATAGCAGACAAAACAACTTCCGAACCTTCAGGGACAACTTCTAAACCAAGATTCGAAATTAAAGACATCAGAGGTTGACTCAGAGCATTCAAGTCCAGTACTTTCTTCTGACTTTTCCTACTAAGAGCGTCCGCAACCACATTCGCTTTACCAGGGTGATACTGAATGTCACAGTCATAATCAGATACCAATTCCAACCATCTTCTTTGTCTAATATTTAACTCCTTTTGGGTAAAGAAGTACTTCAAACTTTTATGATCCATGAAAATAGCAATCTTCTCACCATAAAGGTAATGTCTCCAAATCTTCAAAGCAAAGACAACAGCGGCAAGTTCTAAGTCATGAGTGGGGTAATTCCGCTCATAATCCTTCAATTGCCGGGAAGCATAGGCTACGACCTTACCATGTTGCATCAAAACGCAACCCAAACCAATCTTCGACGCATCAGTGTAGACTGTCAAACCACCGGAATTATCAGGTATAGTTAAAACCGGAGCACTTGTCAATCTAACCTTCAATTCTTGGAAATTCTTCTCTCAAGCGTCAGACCAAACAAACTTCTCTTCCTTTCTAGTCAGCTTAGTCATAGGAGCAGCCAACCTAGAAAAATTATCAATAAACCTTCTGTAGTAGCCTGCCAAACCGAGAAAACTTCTTATTTCCGTTACAGTCTTCGGTCTTTCCCAATCGATGAATCGCTTGAACCTTTTTGGGATCAACACGAATACCTTCAGCGAAACCACATGGCCGAGGAATACTACACTCTTGAGCCAGAAATCACACTTGCTAAACTTAGCGTAAAGCTTCTTTTCTCTTAGTCTTCGCAAAGTGAAATCTAGATGCCTTGCATGCTCTTCTTCACTCTTCGAATAAATTAGGATATCGTCAATGAAGACTATCACAAACTTATCGAGCACATCGTGAAAGACTCGATTCATGAGATCCATGAACACAACAGGAGCATTAGTCAACCTGAAAGGCATAACTCGAAACTCAAAATGACCATACCTTGTTCTAAAAGCTGTCTTGAAAATATCACTTGACTTCACTTTCAACTGGTGATATCCAGACCTTAAATCAATCTTCGAGAACACTGCTGCACCCTTCAACTGATCAAAGAGATCATCAATTCGGGGCAGCAGGTATCTATTCTTAATGGTCAACTTGTTCAACTCACGGTAATCAATGCACAGACGCATACTACCATCCTTCTTCTTAACAAACAAGATAGGAGCTCCCCAAGGTGAAACACTAGGTCGGATGAAACCTCTATCCAAGAGTTCATTCAACTGCTTTTGCAACTCAACCAACTCAATGGGAGCCATTTTATATGGAGCCTTGGATACTGGGGCAGCACCAAGGATTAGATCAATAGAAAATTCCACTTCTCTATCAGGTGGTATGCCTGACAGATCTTCAGGAAAAACATCAACGAAGTCACATACAACGCCAACTTCTTCTACTTTCTTTCCTTTCTTAAACTTTCCTTCAGATGGAAAACCCTCAACAAATGCATAGACTTGCATCAGTGCAGACATCGTCTTCTTACAAATTCTTCCTTTCTCACCTTGGAATTCAAACATTGAACTTCCACTAATCCGCAATTGAATTCTCTTCAAAGAACACAAAATTACAGCATTATGGGTAGTCAACCAATCAATACCCAAAATGACATCAAAATCCTTCATATCCAAAAGTACCAAATTGGCTTCCAAATTCTTCCCATCAACCAAAATAGGACACTTAACTAATCCTTTATCTATTTTCACAACAGGTCCAGTAGAAGTACAAATTGATAAACAACTAGATAAAATCTTAGGTTCCAAATCGATCTTCTTGATAAATGCAGACGATATGAAAGAATGAGACGCACCCGTATCAAATAACACAAATGCAGGAATAGAAGCAACAAATAAGGTACCTGTAACCACTTCATGATTCGCATCCTGTTCAGTACCAGTAATACTGAACACTCTTCCAGAAGGAGGAACAGGAGCATTCTTCACTACAGGAGCAGACGGCTGAACAGACCGCTTTGGACAATCGCGAGAAAAATGACCAGGCTGCTTACAGAAAAAGCAAACAGGATTGCTAAGTCCAACAGAAACAGGTGCAACCGGAGGCTTCTGATCCAAAGGCCTAGGAATAGCATTCACGGGCCTAGCATTCACATTTGACGACGGCCGATTCCCACCAAACTGACTGTACTGGCCTGGTTGCTGAAATCCAGGTCTCTGACCTACACTCCTAGACTGAAGAGCAGGAGTAGGGTAAGGCGTAGGTCTCACAAAACGTCGATCAGTTCGATCCACAAATCCAGGATTCCTTGGCTGCCAGGGTCTTTGCACTCTAGCATTCTCTTTCTCCGTTTCTTCCAGCTTCTTGGCATTCTGCACCACCTGGAAATAACTTTCAATAGGCTGAATGGTGAGGTATGCCCTGATTGCAGGTCGCAATCCCTTGAAAATTTTCTTCGCTTTAGCAATATCAACCTTCAAAGAGTCTAGAGCAAAGAAGTGAAGCTCTTCAAACTTCTATTGGTATTCCAACACTGACAAAGATCCTTGAGTAAGAACCATAAACTCAGCTTCCTTCGAATCCTTCACAGCTTCTGGAAAGTAGTTCTTGCAAAAAGCTTCCTTGAACAAATCCCACGACACAACGCCAGCATGTAAACCTTCCAAAACAGGCCGGGTGGAAGTCCACCAAGCGTCAGCTTCATGGTGCAACTTCTGCTCGGCAAACAAAATATTCGGGGTTCCGTACATTGCAAATGACGGAAAGTCTCCAACTCACGCAGCCACTTGTTAGGAAACAAGATATCTTTGGATACTCCAGTGAAGTTAGGAACTTGCATCTTCAGAAAGCTCTCCATCAAACGAGTATGAGGAGTTCCAGCTAATCCACCCGCATTCAGAACTGCGGCATGAGGATTTCCATTGACACCAGCACGAGTCTCATTGTGCAGAGTCATGAAACCGGTCAACATCTGATTGAACTGAGCTGCTTGCTGCTGCATCATATTACCCATAATATTTGCAATATCACGAAAACTTCCGACATTCGGAGCATCGGGAACATCACGAGTACCTTGGTCATCAGTGTTAGTCTGCTGATCATGACCACCAATTGGTATCTCACCACTTCCATGACCACTGGATTCACCACGACCACTTCTTAATGTAACCATTCTGCAAACACCGAAATGTCAAAAACACGAATTTCGAAGTTTCGACATAATCCACAAGTCCAAATGATTAAGAATCTTAAATCATGCTTAAATACATCCATTTAGTCATCAAACAATCAATCATAGGACAAAAATCACATTTCTCCAAAATCCAACAGCACTTGGGGCTACTGGGTCCTTTGGTCGAGTGCTTGGTCGAGTGCCCAGTCGACCAGTCAGTCGACCAAAGCTCACAGCACGCGAAAATCAGGGTTTTTAGTGGCCAAAACCCAAACAAACTCATTTCAAACCTTGCACACTTGAGAGGGGACTCTAGAGGAGAGGTACCAAGGCATTCCTAAGTGTTTCCCAAGTAGTTTGGTGCATCAACAACACTACAACACTCAACAACTTCACACAAGGTAAATCTTCATTCCCATATCATTTTCATCTTCTCAAACTTGAAATTTATTCAAAAACCATGTGTTGCTTGTGTCTAATGCTAGGAATAATGCTTAGGAACACTTAGAAACATGTTCCTTAGGTTTCTAGCACAATACTATGCTTAAACAACAAGTTCTACAACAATCTTGCGCTTCTCATATCGCTTTCGTACCGAAATCGTTAACTTTAGAACAACTTCGATTTCTTTCAAACCGCTTGGAGTTTTCGCACGAGATCAATTGCTACACACTCAAAATGATACTGAGAATATGAACACGTACTTTGATCTTACCAATTTCAAAATTTTCAAAAATCCAATTTGACCTAGAATGCAAAATCCCCAAATTCCTTATTGCTGAATTTTCAACTTTAGACTGAGATTTTGATCGATTTTCTTCAAATAACTTTCATAGACATGCAATTCCAAGTATTGCGCACATGATAGTATGCTCAATTTACATTTTCCCCAAATTTCCAATTTTGATGAAAATTACGAAAATGCCCTTCTAGCAGAATTTTCGAAATAATACTAACATGCAATGTCTCTCATCTTTTTCAACAGACATCACACCATGCAGAGAGGTGGACGAGGCAGAGGCAGGATAGTTGGAGCTAGGCGAGGCAGAGGTAGAGTTCCAGCTCAACCTAGAGCAGAGGTTAACCGACTCGATCTCTTCGACACACGATAGGCAGAGTTCTTGTACGAGGCTTACTTCGAATACTGCAAGATAGAGTACGGGAGACTTCTTCACTTGCGAGAGCTTCGGGTCTTCCGGATCCGACAGTGATTTGACACTCAGGCATGGACTCATCTATTCACGGCAGACTTACCCGTCTATCCTGAGCTAGTGAGGTTGTTCTTCAGCAACCTTACATCCGTCGAGGAGGCTAGAGGACAGGGTCGTCCTTTCAGACTCATTATCGAGAGCAGGGTCAGAGATACAGAAATCCACTTCTCTACTAGGGATCTGGCACACATTCTCCATGTACCATATACTATTCACAACAGTGCTTATGGATACCCGTCGGGGCAGAGATAGACCAATTCTTGATGCCATATGAGCTTCATGAGATATGCGCCACTCTCTGGGATGACATAGGGTGCTTCCTTCCGAGACGCAGTGGACAGATGATAGATTCAGCTAGGATCATCGGTCGCATTGTCGGCCGAAACATCATGCCGAAGGCCGGACATCACGATCAGGTTTCAGTGATGGAGGCCGTAATCATCTATCGCATCTACACAGGCTTTCAGATAGACCTGTCCTACATCATCCAGCAGGTCATGATAGATCTGGTGGAACGTCCTGGTATGAGGAACCTTTGCTTCGGGAGATTATTGGCATTGATCTTCCGACACTTCGGGTTAGTTTGGAGGATACAGTGGAGCTTACTAGATCACTGGGATATGCCATTGGGACTAGGACAATTAGGCAGATGAGGCTCACTCAGACTGTAAGATCCCTGGGTCCAGATGGTGAGGAGGATACAGATGAGGATGAGATGGAGGCTCCAGCAGATGAGGGTGATGTTGGTCCAGATTCTAATGATTAGGCAGAGGATACAGAGATGCATGAGGCTGTTCTTGAGCATCATGAGATTCCCAGGTCACCACACTTCGAGACAGGAGGACCTTCATATTCAGTTCCAGAGACTACTGATTTAGGTGCTCAGATTAGATTGATGACTTCCATGCTAGAGAGGATGGAGGTCAGACAGGGGCAGATATATGAGAGGATGGAGTCACAGCAAGATAGGATAGAGTCACAGATTACTCAGATGGCCGAGGACTTCAGAGCATTCAGAGATCAGAGGAGATCACCTAGATAGATTGTACTTAGGATTTCCCTTTATGCTTTTCAGATGTAAACTTTTCTTAAAGTTAATGAAGTTCTTTTTGTTTCACTTTATTATTGTGTGTTATGCACTTTTCTTTTATTGCTTATATGATATTTGTTCAAATATAATTATTGTGCATTATTCAGAAGTATTCAGTTATGCTTCATTAAACAAGTTTCTAATACAAGTGTTCTATTATTCATTTCTAAGAGTAGATGAGTCACTTCTGGATCTATGACTCAGGAATGTTTTGTTACTATTTTCTGTGGTTAGAATTTCCTTGAACTTTGGGCTCTGATACCACTCTATCACATCCCCCCAGCCGGTACCCTAATTGGCAAACCCGGGAGTGTGATCCACAGCCCCGAAGATCAAGTATCGAGGAAATCACCCTCCCACATATACAATAACATAATCATAAACAGGAAATAAATCAAATTTTAATATTATAAACAAGGTTCAAAACAAGAAATGAACAATCAGTATAATCAGAGTGCGGAAAGATACCAGATATCCAATGATATCAAAAAGGAGTAAAGTGAGGTGGAAACTCACTTTACCAAAAATAGCGGAACGTAGTATGAAAATCAAAAGGGATTACAACTGAAACAATTGTAATAAGAAATAAACTAAGATCAAGCGTCTTCAAGTTTATAGATAACGTCTTCATAATAATGGACTTCATCAATCCAATGAATCCGTTCTAACTCTATGCCGTTCTCAAAAGTAGTACGCAGCTTGATCCGCCGGGGGATCATCAAAGTAATCTTGATCGTTGCCAACACTTTGCTTGTAATACGCTTCATCAGCTTGTGCTTTGCTGTACTGCTCGTCATAATACTCTGTACCTGCAAGATAATCTAACAAGAAAATGTAAAAAAAGGAATGAGTTTCGAAGAAACTCAGTAAGGCAAGTTAATCCATAACATCATAGATAACATGTGGCAAAACATAACATGATGCAATGCAGTATGAAACAAGTAATGAATGTATGCATCTAACTCTATGTATGTTGGTCTCTATGGTAGGCATGCTATAAGTCATAGCATCGTACTTCTTTGGGAAGGTCCGCTCACATCCTCAACCATTTAAGATATCTTGGATTCTCTCACGGATCATTTCACCGGTCTTGAGCAGCCGGTTGGTAATGGGTCCTTCATCCCTCAAGACAAACCATGGCAGGGGGTTATGTCAACACACTATCTCACAACCATTTGGCATAAGTACTGGCGCATGTCAGGGAAAAGCCTAGCCCAATGCAAGTCATCTACTCAGTTACATCAACTCAGGTTTAGATACTTCCATTCCTCGTCCCTGACGATCCTTTCCGGTATCCTTTCCACTAGAGTCCTAATAGTCCCTGACTACGGACTCATCAACTCTATTGGTTATCCACATATGGTAAACGGGAAGCTCTCATGTCCCCTCACGGATCATTTCACCGGTCTTGAGCGCCCATGAGCCCAAGTCTAGCCATATGCAACCCTCCAATAAATG
This sequence comes from Hakea prostrata, assembly GCF_041222555.1. Taxonomy (NCBI): domain Eukaryota; kingdom Viridiplantae; phylum Streptophyta; class Magnoliopsida; order Proteales; family Proteaceae; genus Hakea; species Hakea prostrata. The sequence continues at coordinate 128,059 of NW_028291195.1, read as the reverse complement.
GCCTCTTTCGAGTATCCACAATGTGATCCATGTCCTCTCACGGATCTTTTCACCGGTCTTGAGCGCCCACGAATCCCCATTGCTACCACGGGTCGTTCGGTCTCAATACCCTTCCGATTCGGGTCTAATATAACAGGGGTATATCCTAGCCAAACACTGCTAGACAGCCCTAGGTATGACATCCATTGATTCGGAAAAGCATCGATGGGCATCTTCGGAGAACATCCCATACTATTCCCTCCGATGTCCAAGGACAGAAGTGTCAAAAGGACAGCTTCCCAAATCGCAAACCAAACTTAAGCAAACACATTCTCAGATCAGTCATAACATATACAACCAATAGTTCATCATATACAAGAGAATGTAAAAGCAAAATTAGATTAGGCAATAATAGGTAATTCATATAACAAGAAAAATGAAAAAGATAATATAAACAAGTGCTACTGATCTCACATTAAGAGATCAGAATTAAATTATAATAAAAGTAAGTAATCTCATAGTTTCATAAGGTAGAAACCAGAGAACAAGTAATCTATGTAATTAAGGAATTAATTGTCCTTACCTGATTATCGAAGAAGATGATCCAAAGATCAAAGAGAGCAACTCCAAACTTATCAAATAGACTCCTAACAATCATAGATACAACATTAGGAAAGATGCCTAAAAGATCAGAGAGCAAACGAATCAATTCGGGCGAAAAACAAAGCTACTGACTCCTTTGGTCGAGTGCTTGGTAGACTGGCCCAGTCGACCAAGCAGTCGACCAAGCAAGTCAGTACGGAATTGTACGGACTGCTTTGGCCATAACTTCTTCGTTTGAAGTCGGAATGATCCGAAATTCGAAGGGGAACTTCCTAAGGTATATTAGGATCATATAGTAAGATAAAAACATCAAGTCATGGGGAAATTTTGGGTTCTTGATTTAACCCAAGAATTTAGGGTTTCAACCTTATGGTTCCCATAAAAAGGTTGAGATCACAGAATGAAAGAAAATTAAATAATTGGCCAAAGGCAATAAGAAAATCATAGGAAAACTAATTTAGGTTACTAGAAATATTACCCATGAGGTTTCCCTCGCATGGGAGGTTAACAAGAGTTTCCAGAACTCAAGCAAGGGTTAGGGTTTCAAGAAAATCTTCGGCTAGGGTTGAGATCATGATGATGATCATAGATCTCAAAGAAACGAAGGAGATTACGAAGGGATGGTTGCAAGGATGCAGCATCAACTTCCTGATCTCAATCAAGAACAAGATCAAGAAAAGAGAATTAATAATTCAGAAGAGATACTAACCTTGAATTGTAAGAACAGAGAAGAGAGGTTTCAGATCTGCAGAGGAATCTTTGAAATCACCAGAGAGAGTTTCGGAGAGGTGTTCTCACGTTCACAAAGTGTTTAGGAGGCAGCCGTAACAAAGAAATACGAAGTAGGGTTTAAATAAAAGTGAAAAACCCAAAAATTACAATTTCTCGGATTTCACCTTCCTTTGGTCGAGTGCTTGGTCGAGTAGCCCACTCAACCAGTCAGTCGACCAAGGCAGAAGGTAAGGAAGAATCAGGGATTTGGAGGATCAAATGGGCTTTAAACCTTATGAGCTTTTGCATACGCATCAAGTAACAAGTCAAGTGTGAAGAAATACCTTCAAACCAAGTCAGATAATACTCCAAGTCCTTCAACTAATCTCATATTCAGACAACTGCAGCTTCCTTTCCAAATCTACACAGACATCCAAGTATGGAACTCCATCAACAACATCCATGGGTTCAGAGTCAAACACCATGTCTTCTACTGAGATGGCCCATAGTTGGCTTCTTTCTTTACTCCGGGTCTTCGGACCTAAAAACAACCGGGTTACCGGGTCAAGGTCAGGGTTAGGTTAGGGCTGGGTTTCACAACAGCCCAAAAGATCAAGTTTAGGAACGATCATATCTATTTAGAACAATAACATAATAAAAAACAAGAACAAATCATTGTATTCTAATAAGTTAATAATAAAATTCAAGAAAAGATCTCAGAAGGATCACTAAGAATATCAGAGTGCGAATTAACAAGATACCAAATCAAAAGACAACTCTGGAGTATAGCGGAAATATACTCCACAAACATATGCGGAAGGTAGATCGAAATCTAAGTAAAGCTCTAAGCTAATACAAGTAAAGTAAAAGTCTAGATGAATGTAGAGAAAACTATTCCACATCTTCAATCGGCTCTTCTTCATCTTCTTCACCTTGCGCTTCCTTATATGTACTGTCATAGTATTCCAAACCTGTAGAGAAGTCTAACAAAAGATATGGTACAAAAGGAGTGAGTTTCAAAAGAAACCCAGTAAGGTAGTTAAATCCACAATAACATAAATAGCAGAATTTCAAAGCAAAACATTAATTCAATATGGTATGAGACAAACAATGAATGTATGAATTTAACTCTAGGTATGCTAGTCTCTATTGGCAGACATGCTTTAAGTCATAGCACCATACTTCTTTGGGTAGGTCTCATCACACAATGTTGTTTGGTAGTGGGTAGGAACACCTTCCGAACAACCTTGGCTGGGGTTTAAGTCACTGCTCTCTCACATCACCATATGGTATAAGTATTGGCGCATGTTTGGGTTAAGCCTAGCCAAATGCAAGTCATCTACTTAGTCATATCAACTCAGTTCCAGATATGTCCATTCCTCGCCCCTGGCGATCCTTTCCGGTATCCTTCACACTAGAGTCCTCATAGTCCCTAACTACGGACTCATCAACCCTATTGGTCATCCACATATGGTAAACGGGAAGCTCTCATGTCCCCTCATGGGTTGGTTACCGGTCTTGAGCGCCCATGAGCCCAAGTCTATCCATATGCAACCCTACCAATGAATTGCCCCCACAATGTGATTCCTGTCCTCTCACGGGTTGGTTACCGGTCTTGAGCGCCCATGAATCCCCATTGCTACCACGGGTCGTTCGGTCTCAATACCCTTCCGACTAGGGTTTGATACAATGGGGACATCCTAGCCAAACACTGCTAGACAGCCCTAGGTATGAAAATCAATAGTTCAGGAAGGTGTCAAAGGGCATCTCCGGAAACATCCCATAATATTCCCGTTGATGTCCAAGGAAAGAAGTGTCAAAATGACACCTCTCCTTTCCAAACCATACCTAAACAGTCACAATCATCAATCAATCATATCACAAGTATAGTAACTCCCCATATGGAAAGTAATCAAGAACATGATCCAACTCATATATAATTGGCAAGTAAAGTCATACATAAACTAAATAATGTAAACAAGTAATGCTACTGTGATTAGAGTAGTTGCATCAGTAGTACATCAATATAAGAATCTATTTATGGAAATAAATAAAAAAGATTCAAATATGGAAACTAAATCATGCAACCTATGTAATTAAAGAAATAACTATCCTTACCTTATATAACTTGAAGGGAATCCCAATAATCAAGGAGAATCTTCCCAAACTTGGCAAGAAGGTCCTAAATAAGTATATATATCATATTAGGAAAGAAACCTAGAAGGTAAGAGATCAAATCATCCAAAACAGACCAAATATGAGGTTTCTGTCCTCATTGGTTGATTGATTGGTCTACTGACCCCAATCGACCAATCAGTCAACCAATGGAGACAAAGGTATAGAAATGCATTGTTTTGGTCATAACTTCTTCGTTTGAAGTCCGATTGATCCGAAATTCGAAAGGGAACTTCACAAAAACATACTAAGACTATCTAGCATGAATTGGACATCATCCATGGTCCAAAAATCAGTGCTTTATAAAATTGGGAACATGAGTTTCTAAATTGGAAACAACATGGTTCTCATAGCAAACTCGTCATGGATTCAAGAAAAGAATTAGAGAGAACAAGGCTTCACTCTAATGGAATATCAAGAACATATTAGAGGCAAGAATAACTAAATAGAAAATCAAAAGAATACTAATCCTAGAATGAGAGGAATCAAAATTAGAAACTTACTAGAATGCTTATATCAATGGTCAACATAGAAGGCTAAAATGGCTAGAAAGAAAGGGAAATTGATTCAAATAGATGAAATATATTAGAACAGCAGTAAAGGCTAAGATCAAATATGTTAAACATTAATTAGAAAAGAAGCTACAGTAGAATGGTCATGCTGTTCAAAATTCAATCAAAATCAGTGAAGAATTGAGGAGATTCACCATGAGGTTTCAAGGAATGCATAGAGTGATTGGGGGTTCACTCTAAGAGATAAGGATATTAGAGAATAGGTAGTTACAATAGTGTAACACCTTCTCCACAATCAAAACATCAAGATAGAACAGTAAGAAGAAGAAAAGAGAGAAGAAGGAGATAGAACACTAAAATCAAGGTCCAACTTCAAGGTGTAACATTAAACTAACCTTTCTTTACCCAAAACAGATAGGGTGTCCTAGCTAGGTTTGGGCTGGATTTCACACTTGATATCCCTAATTTTGGCCTTGCTGACATGCTTGGTCAATTGAGTGGTAGATTGGGCCAGTCGACCAACCAATCGACCAACAGGGTGTCAGAATCCGAGAATATCTTCTGTTTAGGGTTTTTAGTGCCCTATTTAAGTAGACTTCGTGTCCCTTAGCCCCTTTTGTTTCTAAAACATATTGTCAACATGGGAAGCCTCTCTCCAAAGCCTCTCCTTGGTGATTTTGAAGAACTCTTGCAAGATCTAAAAGTTCCTCCTCTCTTGTTCATCTTTAAGGTTGGTATTCAAAATCCCTAGTTTTCGATGAAAACATGCTATGAATCCAAAGGAAAACTAAAGATGATCAAATCTCATTCTAGTAGATGATAAGTAAGAGATCATACATGAAAACATATAGATCTAAAATGCTTAAGAAATCGAATCTAGAGAATGATCATAGTTTCATGAGGGTTTTACAAGGATCACGGCAAAGATCAATGTAAATGTCATAAAACTTTAATAATGGAAGGAGATTATAGAAGAGATGGTTGCAAGGATGCAGCATCTTCTTCATAGTCTCAACATCTTCTTCACAGTCTCAATCGTAAAGAAGAAACACAATAGGAGTAGATCAATAGAACATAAGAGTGATTACTAACCTTAGATTGAAGAATTAAAGATGAGAAGCTTGAGATCTTGCAAAGTTCTTCAAAATCACCAAGGAGAGGCTTTGAGAGAGTCTCCCCACGTTCTCTGAGGGTTTTAGAAATAAAGGAGGCTATGAAACTCGTACTCATATTAAATAGAGCATCAACAAACCTAAACACAAGATTTTGCCAGATTCTGACCCTGTTGGTCGATTGGCCCAATCGACCACCTAGTCGACCAAGCCAGTCAGCAAGGCCAAGACAGGGAAATGAAGGCCCAACTCAAGTCCAAACCTAATGAGCTTCTCCCAACACAACATATGACTTACCTAGTATAGAGAAATGCCTTCGAATCATGTCTAACTATACTTTATGTGAAACCCAGCCCTATCCTAACCCGGACCTTGACCCGAAAACCCTGTTGTTTGTAGGTCCGATAACCCAAAGCAAAGAAATAAGTCATCTATGGGCCCTCTCAATGGAAGACATGGTGTTTGTCCCAGAACCCATGGAAGTTGATGATGGTGTTCCATATATGGAAACTTGTTTGGAACTGAAAAGGAAACTGCACCTAGTTGAAGATGAGATTAGTTGATGGACTTGGAGTATTATTTGACTTGGTTCGAAGGCATTTCTACATACTAGGTAAGTCATATGATGTGTGTGGAGAAGCTCTTTAAGTTAGGTTTGGGTTTGGTCCTTGAAATCCCTGTCTTGGCCTTGCTGTCCTACTTGGTCGACTGCTTGGTCGATTGGGCCCAATCGACCAACCAGATTTGTTTTGCTGTTTAGGTCTTGGTTGCTCTATATATTGTGTCTATGAGTTCTCTTTGTCTCCTCTGCCTCCTAAGCCCTCTCGAACATGTAGAGACTCCATTCCAAGCTTCTCTTTTGCATCCTTGGTAATATTCTTGCAAGAACTCAAGCAATTCTTCTTTTTCTTGCATCTAAGGTTTGTCTATCCTCTCATCTTCTTCTTCATCTCTGATTTTCTATTTCTTATTGTTTGAGACAGTGAAGATGATGCTGCATTCTCTGTTAGCAACCATCTCTTCACTAATCCCTTATTATTCTTAAGGTTTTATGATCATCATAGTGATCTTAACCTTAATCTTGCAACTTTTTCATAAAGCTATGATCCTCTTCTTTGATTAAATCCTCGATTTGATTCTTAAGCATGATTAGATCTGTTTTCTTTGTAGATTAGTTTATAATCTCTATTATTTCTTTACTATGATGATAATCCCTCAATCTCTGGTTTTCCTTCATGATCATACTACGTTTTCATCGAAAACCCTAATTGTTACTTTTATAGAAAGTTTTGTTTTCTATTTAGTACCTTTATGTTTTGATCATTGTTAATGTCTAGTCTTGCTCTTTAGTGTTAGAACACTGTTATAGTAATCTCCTTCAAGTTTGGTGATGTTTCGAATCATGTAAATCAAGTTTCGGATGAGAAACATCATTTCTGTCTGGTACCGACTCAGTTGGTCGACTGGGTCAGTAGACCAACCAATTGACCAAGCAAGTCAGTAGCTCTGTGTTTGGTCTGTTTTGAATGGTTTGAGCTTCTATCTTTTAGACCTCTTTCCTGATAAGGTATCTATGATTGTTTAGGATCTTCTTACTAAGTTTGGAACCATTCTCCTTGATTCTTGGGATTTTCTTCGAAGCTATATAAGGTAAGGACAGTTACTTCTATAATTACATAGATTACGTGAATCTTAGTTTCTATATTTGGATTCTTTTGGATTCATTACCATAAATGTATTCTTTCATTGTTATACTACTAATGCAAGTACTTCAACTACAGTAGCATTACACATATGTATTCTTTTGTTTATGAATATCTTTTATTGTCAGTTGTATATGAGATTGATCATGTCATTGTATATTTTCTATATGATGAGTTACTGGAAATGTGTATGAGATGACTAATTTGAGAAAGTGACTGATTAGGTATGGTTTGGGATTGGGGGGGTGTCCTTTTGACACTTTTGTCCTTGGACATCAACGGAAATAGTATGGGATGTTTCCGGGGGTGCCCATTGACACCTTCTTGAACTATTGGTTGTCATACCTAGGGCTGTCTAGCAGTGTTTGGCTAGGATGTCCCCGTTATATCAAACCCGAATCGGAAGGGTACTGAGACTGAACGACCCGTGGTAGCAATGGGGATTCATGGTCGCTCAAAACCGGTAACCAATCCATGAGAGGACATGAATCACATTGTGGGGACCATTTATTGGTAGGGTTGCAAATGGCTAGACTTGGTCTCACGGGTGCCCAAGACCGGTGACCAACCCGTGAGAGGACGTGAGAGCTTCCCGTTTACCATTTGTGGATGATCAATAGGGTTGATAGTCCGTAGTCAGGGACTATGATGACTCTAGTGTGAAGGATACCAAAAAGGATCGCCAAGGGTGAGGAATGGACGTATCTAAATCTGACTTGATGTAACTAAGTAGAAGACTTACATTTGGCTAAGCTTAACCTTGACATGCACCAGTACTTAGACCAATGGTGACGTGAGAGAGCGGTGACCTATACCCCAAGCCATGGATTGTCCCAAGGGATGAAGGACCCACTACCAACCGGCGTTGTGTGATGAGACCCTCCTAAAGAAGTACGGTGCTATGAATTAAAGCATGTTTGCCAATAGAGGCCAACATACATAGAGTTAAAATCATACATACATTGTCTGTTTCATATCATATTGCATCATGCTTGATTTGTAATCATGCTATTTATGTTATTGTGGATTTAACTTGCCTTACTGAGTTTCTTTGAAACTCACTCCTTTTGTACAATATCTTTTGTTAGACTTCTTTACAGGTTCTGAATACTATGACGGTCCATTTGAGGAAGCGCAAGGTGAAGAAGTATACTTCACACAAGGTAATAGCAGTTACGACGATTACGGTGAAGATCCCTCATGTGATCATGCTTTGTACTATGATTAGCCTGACCGTGGAGTGGAAGCGTTCGTGCCTGATTTCAGAAGTCTACACTTATAAAGACATTCTTTATAAAGTTGGAAACTCTTTAGTTTAGTTTTGTTACTTCTTTTTGAGAACAGTTGTAATATCTTTCCTTCTTTTGAGCTACTTTCTGCTGCACTTGTGGTGTGAGATTCTGCCTCACTCTATTTCTTTTGAGTAGATACTTATCTGTTATCTTTTGCACTCTGATATTATATGATCTTATTCTTTCCTTATTTAGATCTCTTGATTATTATTATTATACATTGATTATTTCTGTTCATGATTATGTTATTGCTTATGTGGGAGGATGATTTCCTCGATACTTGATCTTCGGGGCTGTGGATCACACACTCGGGTATGCTAGATAGGGTACTAGCTGGGTGGATGTGACATTTCAAGTCCATCAAGTAGACTCATCTTCAACAAGGTGTAGTTCCTTTCTAGTTCTGAACAAGCTTTCAAGTATGGAACACCATCATTAACTTCCGTGGGTTCTGGGTCAAACACCATGCCTTCCATTGAGATGGCCCATAGTTAGCTTCTTCCTTTACTTCGGGTCTTCAGACCTACAAACAATAGGGTTTCCAGATCAGGGTTAGGGTTAGGATAGGGCTGGATTTCACACTATCCTTGTTGGTCGATTGGTTGGTCAATTGGTCCAATCGACCACCCAGTTGACCATGCAAGACAGCAAGGCCAAAACAGGGAATTGAGGGCCTAAACCAAATCCAAATCCAATGAGCTTCTCCCAACACAACATATGACTTACCTAGTATAGAGAAATGCCTTCAAATCATGTCCAACTACACTTTAAGTCCATCAACTAGTCTCAACATCATCAAGGTGTAGTTTCATTTCCAAATCCGTCAAAGCTTTCAAGTATGGAACACCATCAACTTCCATGGGTTCTGGGTCAAACACCATGTCTTCCACTGAGATGGCCCATAGTTGGCTTCTTCTTTTACTTCGGGTCTTTAGACCTACAAACAACAGGGTTTCCGGGTCAAGGTTAGGGCTGGGTTTCACACCAACTGGACAGGAGACATTGATGAGTGCAAATCAACCTTTGGATATGCTTTCTTACTGAATGACGGGGCCATTTCATAGTGTAACAAGAAGCAGACTTTTATAGCACTCACGATCATGGAAGCAAAGAATATGGCATGCTTAGTTGCGATGCAGAAGGCTGTTCGATTGAGGAGGTTCCTACGACATCTGGTAAATCATGCTATCTCCCTTGTTAGATATAAAGAACCTACACATTTAACTATATGATTTCTTAAATAGATATGAACATAGTTTGAATAGGTATCTTCCACTACTAGTTGACATCTAAACCATTATATTGATGAGGGTTGTGTTTAGAAGACTTAGCAACACATTTTCTTGTACTCTTCTCAGTCCTTGCATTTCTTACCTTATTTATTATTTATTTTCCTTCATGTTTATTGTATTAAAAAATCTATACAATTGATTAGATTATCTATAAGTTTTATATAAATAAGAGATTGCAAATTTTCTATCACTCCCCACTATCGGTATGTCAATGCTTTACAAATCGATGGCATTTTCACGCGCTGGTGATAGGTGGACCCCTGATATTACTCATCATGGATCAAACTGTGACTGCATCTTTTGCGCCATCAGATGATAGACACAGGTTTCCATGCAAGATGTTCTCTATGGGCGTGTTTGATAATGTTCTTAGAAAATATTTTTGGCATTTTTCTATTCTTTAGGAATGGAAGAATGAGTTAGAGGCATTTGTTAAAACGGTTCGTTCTTCTGTTTTTAAGAACGGATCAGTCAAAAAAGTGGTCGAAGAATGCCTTTTGCCAGAACATCAAAAAGATGTTTTTACCAAAGAACAAAAACAAAAGTGATAAAATTGGTCCTCATTAAAACCTTAGGACCAATTGAAACCTTAGAAAGAGTTTATCAAACACCAACTTATTCTAATATTGTTCTAAAATTATTTTCAAAACGGATTTATTAAACCCCATTTCCAATCAAAGAACGGTCTTTTAGCACAGAAACATTAAAAAATAACACTGCATCGGAACTAGTCTCTTAGAACGGAAATGTTACCAAACACACACTATGACAATTTTCGTGGACTACCAAATTTGTGTAGTAGTTGATGGTCCATAATGGAATTGCACCCTTGATTTTTGATTCACTGAGCTCGAGGTTTTGGGGGAGTTTCTTTCCCCTTTCTTTTTTTAATTCTCAGGTCGATCTCCACTTCTAAATGTTTGATCAGTTTGCTAGGAAGGATAATTTATATGCTGTGATTGACGATTATGTAAATATTGATTTGTGTATACGTTTTTACTGATGCTTCCGCACAATAGTCTTTATTTCCACCTTTAACTTGATCTTTTGAGATATGTGGTGTGAGTCTGGTGTGTATGTCCCTAGCAACAAAATCCTGTTTAAGTTGAGATTCTTGATGAAGGATATCAATGTCGCACTCAATGTGAAATTAGAAAGTCATGATTCCAAGTTAGTAAGTAGTGTTTTTGATCATTGTTAGTGGCTAATCTATACTACTTTAGTGTTAGATTACTGTTCTAGAGGTTTCCTCCAAGTTTCGTAGAGTTTCGGATATTGTAGATTGAGTTTCGGATCAAAAATCACATTTTTGCTTCATACTGACTCAGGTGGTTGATTGCTTGGTCGACTGGACCAAGCTACCACCCAATCGACCAAGCAAGTCAGTAGCTCTATTTTTCGCTCGATTTGATTCGTTTGATCTTTGATCTTTTAAGCCTCTTTCCTAATGATGTATCTATGATTGTTTAGGGTTTATTTTCTAAGTTTGAAACCTCTCTCTTTGATCTTTGGATATTCATCAAAGCTATTTAAGGTAAGGACAGTTATTTCCATAATTACATAAATTGCATGAATCTTAGTTTCTATTTTTGGATTCTCTTAGATTCACTACCATAAATGAATTTTCTTATTATTCTATTACTGATGCAAGAACTTTGACTACAATAGTATCATGTTCATGTATTCTTTTGATTATGAACACTTATTCTTATCAATTACATATGCGATTGATCATGTTTATGCGTATCTTTCTATATGATGAGATATCGGTTATGTATGTTGTGACTGATTTGAGAATGTGATTGAATAGGTATGATTTGGGATTGGGAAGTGTCCTTCCGACATTTCTGTCCTTGGACTTCAGTGGGAATAGTATGGGATGTTTCCAATGGTGCCCTTTGACACTTTCCTGAATTATTGATTGTCATACCTAGGTCTTGTCTAGCATTGTTTGGCTAGGAATACCCCTGTTATATCAGACCTGATTCGGAAGGGTATTGAGACCGAACGACTCATGGTAGCAATGGGGAATCGTGAGCACTCAAGACCGGTAACCAATCCGTGACAGGACATGAATCACATTGTGGTTACTCGTGAGAGGCCATTTATTGGTAGGTTGCAAATAGTAGACTTGGGCTCATGGGCGCTCAAGACCGGTAACCAATCCGTGAGGGGACATGAGAGCTTCCCATCTATTATTTGTGGATGACCAATAGGGTTGATGAGTCCGTAGTCAGGGACTATGCTGACTCTAGTGTGAAGGATACCGGAAAGGATCGCCAGGGGCGAGGAATGGACGTATCTAGATCTGAGTTGATATGACTAAGTAGATGACTTGCACTTGGCTAGGTTTTACCCTGACATGCGCCAATACTTAGACCAATGGTGATGTGAGAGAGCGGTGACTTATACCTCATCCATGGATTGTCCCGAGGGATGTCGGACCCATTACCAAACGACGTTGTGTGATTGAGACCTTCCTAAAGAAGTATGGTGTTATGACTTAAAGCATGTCTGCCTATAGAGACCAACATACATAGAGTTAGATTCATACATTCATTGTTTGTTTCATATCACATTGCATCATGCTATGTTCTGCAATCATGTTATTTATGTTGTTGTGGATTAATTTGCCTAGCTGAGTTCTTTTGAACTCACTCCTTCTTGTGCAATCTCTTTTGTTAGACTACTCTACAAGTACTAAATATTATGAAGGCCAATATGAGGAAGTGCAAGCTGAAGAAGCATACTACACGCAAGGTGTTGGCAACTATGAAGATCATGTTGATGATTCCTCGTGTGATCATGTTACGTACCGTGATTAGCTCTACTGTGGAGTGGCAACGTCTGTGCGTGGTTGATGAAGTCTATATTTATGAAGACGTTTTTTATAAAGTAGAAAACATTTAGTTTAGTTTGATTATCATTTCCTTCCTTTCCTTTGAGAACAGTTGTATTTATCTTTGATTTATGAGCTACACTCTGCTGTAACTGTGGAGTGAGATTCCGCCTCACTCTACTACTTCTCGATTATATCTACATTTGGTATCATTTCCGCACTCTAATTTCATTGTCATTTCTTTCATTATTTGGATCTCTTATGCATTTCATTATACATTGATTATATTCTGTTCATGATTATGTTATTGTATATGTGGGAGGATGATTTCCTCAATACGTGTTCTTCGGGGCTATGGATCACACACTCGGGTATGCCAGTTAGGGTACCGGCTGGGTGGATGTGACAGATAGAATCTTCCAAAGATCATCTGTTAGGTCTGTTGGTGCTCTATATAATAAAAGTACATGTTTCTTAGCCTCCTTTGTTTCTAAAACCCTTAGAGAACGTGGGAAGCCTCTCTCAAAGCCTCTCCTTGGTGTTTGTGAAGAACTTTTGCAAGATCTCAAGTTTTTCATCTCTTGTTCTTCAATCAAAGGTTAGTATCTCTCTTGTATGATATTGATCTACTCTTACTATGATCTATTCTCTGTATTGAGATTATGAAGAAGATGTTGCATCCTTGCAATCATCTCTTCTACAATCTCCATTTATTCTTATGGTACTATGATCTTCATATTGATCTTAACCATGATCCTTGTGATTTCTTCATGAAGCCATGATCATTCTTTCGATTTGATTTCTATAGCATGTTAGATCTGTTTTGCATGTTAGTTTCATGAATGATCTACCGTTATGTTCTACTAGAATGAGATCTTATCATCTCTAGTTCTTCTCTTGAGTTCATAGCATGTTTTCATCGAAAACTATGATTTTTACCAAATTAAAAAGTCATGTTTCCAAATTAGTAAGTATTGTTTTTCTATCATTGTTAGTGTCTAATCTATGCTATTTTAGTATTAGATTACTGATTAGAGGTTTCCTCTAAGTTTCGTAGTGTTTCGGATCGTGTAGAATGAGTTTCGGATAAAAAATCAGATTTATGCTGCGTACTGTTTAGGTGGTCGATTGCTTGGTCGATTGGACCAAGCTCCACCCAATTGACCAAGGCTGACAGTAGCTATGTTCTTCATCCAATTTGATTTGTTTGACCTTTGATCTTCTAGGCCTCTTTCCTAATGTTGTATCTATGCTTGTTTAGGGTTTATTTGCTAAGTTTGGAACCATTCTCTTTGATCTTTGGATATTCATCGAAGCTATTTAAGGTAAGGATAGTTGTTTCCATATTAACATAGATTGCGTGAATCTTAGTTTCTATTTTGGGAATTTCATAGATTCACTGCCATTCTTATACTTTCTTAGTATAATGCTACTACTGTAAGTACTTCAAGTATAGTAGTACCTCATTCATGTATTTCTTCATTACTTGAATCATGTATGATTACTTATCCTTGTCATTTACATATGCAATTGATCATGTTTATATGTATCTTTCTATATGAGGAGATATCGGTTGTGTATGTTATGACTGAATTGGGAATGTGATTGATTAGGTATGATTTGGGATTGGGGAGTGTCCTTTCGACATTTCTGTCCTTGGACATCAGTGGGAATAGTATGGGATTTTTTCGATGGTGCCCTTTGACGCCTTCCCGGCTTCCCGGATTATTGTATGTCATACCTAGGGCTTGTCTAGGTGTTTGGCTAGGATGTCCCCGTTATATCAGACCCGATTCGGAAGGGTATTGAGACCGAGTAACCCGTGGTAGCAATGGAGATTCATGGGCACTCAAGACCGGTGAGCAATATCCATGAGAGGACATGAATCACATTGTGGGGACCATTCATTGGTAGGGCTGCATATAGTAGACTTGGGCTCATGTGCGCTTGAGACCGGTGAGTTATATCTGTGAGGGGACATGAGAGCTTCCCGTCTATTATTTGTGGATGACCAATAGGGTTGATGAGTCCTTGTCCGGGATTACGCTGACTCTAGTGAGAAGGATACTGGAAAGGATCGCCCGAGGCGAGGAATGGACGTATCTTACTCTGACTTGATATAACCAACTAGATGACTTGCATTTGGCTAGGCTTTACCTTGACATGCGCCAATACTTAGACCAATGGTGATATGGGAGAGCGGTGACCTAAACCCCAGCCATGGACTGTCCGAGATGGATACAGGACCCATTACCAACTGATGTTAAATGATTTGAGACCTTCCCAAAAAAGTATGGTGCTATGACTTAAAGCATGTCTGCCTATAGAGACCAACATACATAGAGTTAGATTCATACATGCATTGTCTCTTTCATATCATATTGCATCATGCTATGTTTTGCTATCATGTTATTTATGTTGTTATGGAATAACTTGCCTTGCTTAGTTCTTTCGAACTCACTCCTTTTTGTGAAAATATCATTGTTAGATTATCCTGTAGGTATTGAAGAATATGAAGGCCAGTACTACGAGGTGCAAACCGATGAAGCATACTTCACTCAAGGTGCTAGCGGTTACGAAGATTACATTGAAGATCCCTCAATTGATCATGTTGCGTGCCAAGATTAGCCCTACTTTGGAATGGAAGCAGCCCTATTTAGTTTCTTTTCTTTATGTTCATGAAGACATACTTTGTAAGACCGAAGAGACCTTAGTTTAGTTTGATCATTTATTTTATTTTCCTCTTCTGAGAATCAGTTGTAATCTTTCCTTTTTAGTTTTTGAGCTACATTTCTACTGTATTATGTGGAGTGATTTTCCGCGCACTCTACATTTTGATTATTATATATTGGTATCATTATTTCTGCACTCTGATTATATTGTCATTCTCTCATCTTATCTTGATCTCTTGTTTATATTATTACAAATTGATTATATCTTGTTCATGATTATGTTATTGTATATGTGGGAGGATGATTTCCTCGATACTTGTTCTTCGGGGCTGTGGATCACACACTCGGGTATGCCAGGTAGGGTACCGGCTGGGTGGATGTGACAGTCGGCATCGCTATAGCCAACCAATCACAAATCCGATCCTCGGTAACACAACATGTAGTAACTCATTACTCTGAGATATCTCAATATTCTCTTGACTGTTTTCTAGTGCTCTATGTCTAGGTTTGATTGGTACCGACTAGCCAAATCCACTCCATAACAAATATCCAACCTGGTACACATTATAGTGTACATAAGGCTACCCACAACATTGGAATGTAGAATTCTTCCCATTTTGGTTTTCTCTTCTAGAGTCTTAGTACACATGTTAAGGCTCAAATGCAAACTCTTCTCCACTAAAGTATCTATTGTTTTGCAGTTGTGCATTTGGTATCTCTTTAAGACATTGTAAATATAGGACTGTTGAGATAAACTCAACAATCTCTTTTGCCTATGTCTAACAATCTTGACACCAAGTACATAGCTTGCGTCGTCCATGTCCTTCATATCAAATATTGAGGACAACCATTTCTTAATGGTTTTCAATAGCTCCTTGCTATTGCTAGCCATGAGTATGTCATCTACATACAGTGTCAGAATGATAATATTACCATTGGATCTCTTGGTGTAAACATAGTGGTCTTCCTCAGGCATGAAAAAACCATTTTCTATCATAGCTTGGTGGAAGCACACATTTCACTGTCTAGATGCTTGCTTTAAGCCATATATGGACTCTTTGCGCTTGCACACTTTGCACTCTAGTCCCTTAGCTTCAAAGCCTTGAGGTTGATCCATATAGATCTCTTCCTCAAGTTCTCCAGTGAGAAAAGTAGTATTTACATCCATCTAGTAAAGCTTTAAGTCCATTTGAGCAAACAATGGCTAATATGAGGCGAATGGAGGCAAACCTAACCACAAGGGAAAAAGTTTCCTCATAATGACTGCCCTCTCTTTGGGTGTAGCCCTTAGCCACCAAATTTTCCTTGAATCTCTCAAAGATCCAACTGCCTTTCTCTTGATCTTGAGAATCCACTTGTTCCCAATTGCCTTTTGGCCTGATGGTAAGTCAACTAAGTCTCAAATATGGTTAACTCTCATTGACTCCAACTCTACCTCTATAGCTTTTAGCCATTCCTTTGAGGTCGTTCCTGCAAGAGCTTCCTACACTCTATTTGGTTCCTGCTCATCAACTAGAGTAATCTCAATTGCTTCACAGTCATTCTCTTCAGGAGCTACCATGTAGCCTTCATCCTCTACTATGTCAAAATGTCAACGAGGAACTAGCCGGCGCTTAATACGGCACAAGTGCATGTTAGATTGCTCACCCACTGAGGGAGCAATTACTTCTACACTCCTAATCCCACTAGGATCTTCTAGATGAACCCTAGGTTCGTTATCCACAATTTGAGTCCCTAGAGTGACAAGATCACTATCTTGTATTTCAAAGAATTCCAATGACTTTTTGTTAACTCCTGCAAGAGATGGTAAATCATTTTCCAAGAATGTCACATCACTAGACTCGAGTTCTGTTCTCCTATCAGTCTCATCTAGCCTAAGAAGACATGGCCCTTAGAGTGTTCTGAATATCTCACAAAAATACATTTTTTTCCTCTCGGTCCAAGCTTCCCATATTGGTGAGAGGTAGAGTGAACATATGTTGCACAACCCCATGCATGCATGTGACTCAAATTTGGCTTGACCAATTTAGTTGGAACTCTGCATTCAACACAACATCTCCCCAAAAAGAGATGGGTAGGTTTGCCTGCTCCATCATGGATCTGACCATGTCTAGCAACGTTCTATTCCTCCTCTCAAAAGCCCCATTTCGCTATGGAGTCCCTAGAATATTAAGTTGCCTAGATATACAATTTCATCACACAACCCTTTGAACATATCAGAGAGATACTCTTGACCTCTATCCATTCTAAGAGTTTTAATTCTTTCATCTAATTGATTCCTAACTAAGCTCATGAACTTCTAAAAACATTCTAGACCTTCTGACTTATGAGAAATTAGATAAATATGACCTTACCGTGTATAGTCATCTATAAATCTGATGAAATAAGTTGGTCCTTTCCTAGTATGCACTTTCATAGGTCCACAAATATTTGAATGGATGAGTTCTAGAGGAAGAGAAGCTCTCAATGCCTTTTTGGACTGTTTTCTAGTTGCTTTTCCTGCTAGACATGATTCAAGGGTTGGCAATTCAGATAAAGAACCTTGGCCCAAGAGGTCTTCCCTTGCCAACCTATTCATCCTATCTTGGCCAATATGCCCTAGTCTAGTATGCCACACAATAGAATCGATACACACATTATTTTGGCAAACAAAAGCACTACTAGAATCATATAAATTATCAATTGTATCCAATACAATAAAACCATTCTGGAGAAAACCATAACCATAAACTATATCACCTAGATACAAAACTATAGAATTATTTTCAAAACAACTCCAAAATCATGTCTTATAAGAAAAATAATAAAAACAAGATTCCCCTGAATATCTGGAGCATACAACACATCATGGAGTAACAACATCCAATCACCTTACAAAATTAATTTACACATGTCAATGCCATGGACCTCCCCCTTTTTCTTCTGCTTCCTCTTGGAATACGACGGTATTCCACGAAGCTCTAGCTACCCTGTCCTCCTCTTCCGGGCATTGTAGGTCTCAAGGTCCTTGAGATGCTGTGCAATAGTACCTTCTTCATGTGGGATCACTGTTTGGTTTATGGTTCCCAATATGTCCTACTCTTCAAGGAAATATTGCACCTTTTGGTGCCGAAGGTCATAGTTCCTCTCATTCAGTTTATCTCCCTTGGTGAGGTCAGTAACGATGCTCTTAGTTGCAGCCATATCAACTAAAGACAATACATGCAAGGATGGGTTCAAAAATTCTAGCATAAAACACAGGCAGCATCAAATTCACATTAGCATGATTAACCTACAAGATAAGCATTTGAACCAAAAGAAATACTAACAAACACCCAATCAAGTCCTCATGCAAATCCACATAGAATTTATATATTAGTTTCATTATGCACTAGAAGCATGATTTCAATAATTAAAATTGATTTACTACACACAAAAGTAAAATACAACATCATGCACATGCTATGAGGTGGTTCACACAGAACGCTTCTACCCCAATAGCTCCCACTTAGCCCCATTAGGCTCTTAATCCCCAAACATCATTCAGAGTGTCGAGCTACATGTGTCCAGAAAGTCGAAACACCTTTTGAACCTGATACGGAGAAAATATGATCGACCTTGGTTCATACTTGGTTAGACCCTCGACTCCGGTCGAGACGAAGGGAATCGACTCGCTTCCGAGCGAGCTGAGTCCATGAGGTAGCTTGCTGAGGAAGAAAACTAAATCAGCCACGCGCACGCCCTAATCCGATACTTTTGGAGTAGGTTAATTAACCTAATGACGGCTAGCAGTTTCCAGCGGCTGTCACTCATCACTATCATATGGATAACCTTCAAATAACAGTCGGGTTATCCTAGAAGTCCTCTACTAGTCCAAACTAGTAGAAGTCTATCACTCAACGGATCTATCTGTTAAGATCCAACAACTACCCGAAGAAGGCTCAAATACATCCAACGAAGAAGATTCGAAGGTACACTCTATATAAAACATTACCTCCCCACAAAGGAGAGGATGGACGAAAACACTCAGATGCTTACTATTTGAATCGTATTCTTGTTATTCATTCCTTAGCTTTGTGCTCTAGCAGAGCCGTTTGTGATTAAGTTCATCAACTGACTTAGCCTTTAGAGGTGGACTCCCGATCCCAGCGGTCGGGCCACATCTGACGGTTTATTTTGCAGGTCATTCTCAGGAGATCTAAGGGCTGAGCAGATTTTGGACGCATCATCTGGCACCGTCTGTGGGAAACGTTTCAGAAAGCTATGGTGACTAGATCAGCAGCAGCTGCTGCACAGCGAGATGCTGGCGTCCAAATTCCTAGAGTAAACAATCCGGATATTCCTCAGGGAAGTAGACCGCTCGAAGTAGATGGTGGTCAAGGAGGTAATAATCCTCCAGATTCATTCCAGCATCAATTGGATCAACTAAAACTCTAGATGCTGGATGTAAGTCAAGCACGTCGTGCGCTGACCAGACAAGTGGTGGTACCACAAGAGCCCGATCGTTGTGATGCAGAAAGGCGCGCATCGCAGCGGGATCGGAGACTAATTGATGAACAAAACATTGGTCAAAACTTCCGGGAAGGCGACCGAGTACCTATGAGAACTGAAAATCTCCCTAGGTGTGACGATCGGTTCGATGGACCACAAGGAAGTACGACTGATTCAAATACAAGGTTAGTTATAGGAGTGAGAACTCACTCACCAACTATTAGACGCTTTGTTCGTGATGATGAACGTGTTGTTCGTGATGATGATCGTGTTGTTCGTGATGATGATCGTGCTGTTCGTGATAATGATCGTGTTGTTCGTAATAATGATCACGTTGTTTGAGGCCGTGATCGTGTTGCTGAAGATCGATCGACACATATTGGTCAAGAATTGGCTAACATCAATCAGAAGCTCGGGCAATTGGCGAGAGGAAGGATAACTGATGATATCTATTCGGTTATTCGAAAAACTCCATTTGTCGAGCCCATTGCCGGATACCAGTTTGCTCACAATTTCCCTCTGCCAACTTTTTCTACGTTCGATGGCTCCGGAGATCCCACGGCCCACATCAGTTATTATCAGCAAACTATGGCGGTTGCATGTAATTCTAATGAGATTCTCTGCAGGGTCTTTGGTTCATCTTTAACTGGAGCAGCACATAAGTGGTTCTCGAACCTCCCATTGGGAAGGATCGTGAATTTCGACGAGTTGGCAAGCAAATTTATAGGACGATTTCAGAGTGGAATCCAAATCAAGAAGACTGAAGAAACCTTGTTTACTATTAGACAAGGGAAGAGTGAATCGATTCAGGAATACCTGAAAAGATTCAACAGGGTTACAATGGAGATAGAAAACCTGGATGAGCAAGTAGCTAAAACTGCTTTGTTCACTGGCCTCACTAATCGAAGACTCTTGGAGTTATTACTTCAAGATATGCCTACAACTTATGCTGAGTTGGTACAGAGATGCCAAAAATAGGCAGAAGTCACGAAAATCCTAGACGCCCGCTAGGGGGATAATAAAGCCTCCGCAAAAGAGCAAAAGGCTCCTGAGAACAAGCAGAAGTCGAAGCAGAATATTCAAGATCGAGTTGGAAAGTCTCATCAGGTGTGGCGGCAGCAATCTCCCGACAAAAGTGAGTATACCCCCATTAAATACTCCTCGGGCTGATATTCTGAATATTATCAAGAAACGGAACATATTGAAGTGGCCTCCGAAGCTTCCTACAAAACCCGGGGAGCAAGATCGAGAAAGATATTGCCGATTCCAAAAGGATTACGGCCATTATACCAATGATTGTAGACATTTAAAAGTGGATATCGAAAGGTTGATATATCCCAAGGACATTTGTCC
Source organism: Hakea prostrata (assembly GCF_041222555.1). Lineage (NCBI taxonomy): Eukaryota > Viridiplantae > Streptophyta > Magnoliopsida > Proteales > Proteaceae > Hakea > Hakea prostrata. Next base: position 107,346 of record NW_028291195.1, on the reverse strand, counting down.
AATTTCATCAATAGAAGGTGAGAGGAACCACGCGATGCAATAGTAAAAAGGGACCGTTCGGTTAGCCCAGATCAACCGAAGGAGGCTCCTAAATCTAAGAAGGGTAAGGAGGTGATTGATGCTACTCGATCACCGATCCTTACAATATTTGGAGTTCCCGAGCCTGAATCACTCTGGAGGCTGAAAGCAAAATCAAAATTTGTTGAAACTGGAGAAACGCAGAAGCGTAAGAGGCCAAATGGTGAGGGTTCGATCACCTTTGGTGAAGAAGATGAAAGAGGCATTTGTCTGCCTCATGATGATGCCATAGTCATCAAGGTAGAGATTGCACGTCGCGAAGTACACAGGGTGTTAGTTGACACCGGATCTGTTGCAGACCTTTTATCTTATGCAGCTTATCAAAAACTTAAGGTGGATGAAGACTTGATACTTGATGGAGCCATCATCCACGCATCTATATGGCTTTGCAGGATCATCTGCAATAGCGGAAGGATAGGTCCAGTTGGACCTATCGATTGGAAGTTTCCCCAAGGAAGCTACTGTTCGGGTAAATTTCTTGGTGGTTCGGGATCTCCCTGCTTATAATGTAATCCTTGGGAGACCATCTTTGTCGAAATTAGGTGCTATCGTTTCAACAAAGCACCTCAAGATAAAATTCCTGACTGAAATGGGAGTCGGTCAAGTTTCATCTGACCAGAGAATTTCTCGACAATGTTATGTTGCATATCTGAAAGACAAGGAAGGCCCGAGAAAGGTAATGGCGTTACCAATTGAAGTACGAGATGATCGGGATGAGGCAGAAATGCAAAGGCCCGAGCCGTAGAAAAAAATGGAGCGAATCCAGTTATATCCCGGTGATGAAAAAAGAGTTACTTATATCAGGTCTAAGCAACTGGAAGAATTCAAAGGGGAGTTGAAGTCTTTTCTTCAACAAAATAGTGACGTGTTCGCGTGGTCTGCAGATGACATGCCAGGAATTGATCGGCATGTTGCAGACCACAAACTTTGGATAGATCCAAAGGTGAAACCAGTTATTCAAAAAAGGAGAAATTTCTCCATGGAAAAGTATGAAGCCGTTCGGGGCAAAGTCGAAAAACTGAAGAGTTCTGGTTTCATCGAACCAATTGAATGCCCAATCTAGTTGGCCAACGTGGTAATGGTCAAAAAGGCAAACGGAAAGTGGAGGATGTGTACAGATTACACAGACCTCAACAAGGCTTGTCCTAAAGATTGTTACCCATTGCCTAGGATTGATCTACTGATAGATGCAACTGCAAGGTATGAAACCTTGAGTTTCATGGATGCCTACTCAGGGTATAATCAGATCCTCATGAACAGGGAGGATGAAAAGTTTATGGCTTTCATGACTGATCATGAAAGTTTTTATTACAAAGTCATGTCGTTTGGCCTGAAGAATGCAGTAGCTACTTATCAAAGGGCCGTCAACAAAATTTTCAAGAACTTGATCAGGAAAAATGTAGAAGCGTATGTTGACGATATGCTGGTAAAGAGCATTGCAAGAACGAAGCATATTGAAGATTTAACAGAAGTATTTTCAGTGCTACAAAAATACCAGATGAAGTTGAATCCAGAGAAATGTGCCTTCGGCGTCTCGTCAAGAAAATTTTTGGGCTTCATGGTATCACAAAGGGGTATTGAGGCTAATCCAGCCAAAATACAAGTTTCACAATCTGGAGAAAAGTGTCTACCTTTTTTCAAAGCTCTCAAAGACTTGAGGGGCAGCAAGGAGGCAAAATGGACTGAGGAATGTCAGAAAGCTTTCGAAGAACTGAAGGAGACACTGGGAAGACCACCGCTATTATCTTGACCCGAGAAGGGAGAAGTCTTGCAGCTATATTTAGCGACATCACCTTCGGCGGTCAGCGCAGTTCTCGTTCAAGAAAAGGACAAGAATCAATGGCCAATTTATTATGTCAGCCACGTACTATTGGACACGGAAACACGGTATTCTTAGATCGAGAAGCAGGCTCTGGCTCTTATGATAGCAGCTAGAAAACTACGGCCATATTTTCAGGCTCATTCCATAGAGGTATTTACTACTTTTCCTCTTAGTAAAGTTCTTCGTAAACCTGATTTGTCTGGAAGAATGGTGGAATGGTCGGTTGAACTCAGTGAGTTCCAAGTAAGCTTTAAGCCTCGAATGGCAATCAAAGCTCAAGCACTAGCCGACTTTGTAGTAGAGACTACTGCACCCATGGAAGAAGTTACCGAGCCCACTATCCCGACAATCTGGGAGGTATATGTGGATGGTTCGAGTAACAAGGATGGAGCAGGGGCTGGAATTCTCCTGAAGAGTCCGGCAGGATTTATTATTCGGTACGCATTGAGATTTGCATTCAAAGCGAGTAATAACGAGGCAGAGTATGAAGCCCTTATAGCTGGACTTAGATTGTCAAAAGCATTAGCAATAGCAGACATAACTATTTATAGTGACTCTCAGCTAATTGTCAACCAAGTACAGGGGGAATATGGTGTTAAGGAACCCCGGTTACAAAAATATCAAGAGATTGTGCAAGTATTGCAGAAAGAGTTCAGGAATCTGAAAGTATGTCAGATTCCAAGAAAAGAAAATACAATGGCAGATGAGCTATCCCGATTAGCCAATGCCAAAGAAAAGAATTTAGACCCTTCGGTCTACATCGAAGAGATAACATTTCCAAGTTATCACGAGAAGGAAATTTCCTATATTGAAGCGGAGCATTGCTGGATGGACCCAATAGTTGAATATCTGCGAGATGATAAACTACCAGAGGATCTAAAAGAGGCAAGATTAATCAAAAAACGATCAGCGAGATTCATTATGCAGAATGGAAGGCTGTATAGAAGATCTTACTTTGGACCCCTCCTAAGATGTTTGGGTCCCGAGGGATCGAAATCAGCTCTGGAGGTGCATGAAGGAATTTGTGGTGCTCACATGGGCGGTCGAGCCCTGGCACACAAAATTCTGAGGCTTGGATTAAATTGTCCTAAGCTCCAACAAGCTGCTATGTAATATATTCGCCGATGTAGCAACTGTCAAATCCATGCTACGGTATCTAAACGCCTAGCTGAAACCATGACTTCGATTTTAGATCCCATCCCTTTTGCGATGTGGGGAATCGATATCATGGGCAAATTCACCAAGGCGTCAGGCAGAAGAGAGTATCGTAGTAGCAATCGACTACTTCACCAAATGGGTCGAGGCTAGTGCCCTGGCAACAATCACTAAAAAAAAGGTGGAGAAATTCGTGCTCGGGTCAATTATATACCGGTTCGGAATGCCAAAAATAATCGTTGCCGATCATGGCACCCAATTCGATTGTCCACAATTTGAGCAATTTTGTGGAACTTATTTGATCGAGCATCGTATGTCATCGGTGGCATACCCCCAAAGCAATGGTCAGGTAGAGGTTACAAACCGAACACTACTTGAGGAAATAAAGAGAAGACTCAAAGCTGATAAAGCCTTGTGGGTCGAAGAATTGCAGAATGTACTGTGGGCCTACTACAGGAGAATCTCCTTTTAAACTGGCCTACGGATCTGAAGCATTGGCACCTGTGAAAGTAATGGCTGGAACACTGCGGGACAGAGAATTCGAAGAAAAAGCGAATGAACAAGCACTGCCTGATAGCCTTGATTTATTGGATGAGGTTCGTGCAAAAGCAATAGCACGAACTCACATTATCAAAGGAGGATAGCGTCACATTATAATTCCTGAGTAAAGAACCATCAGTACTCAGCAGGAGAAATGGTATTGAGAAATCCCTTAGCTTCAAATCCACGCCATCAAAGGAAATTGGACCCTTCATGGGAAGGACCATATATGGTTATTAAACCAGTTGGTTCGGGGGCTTACAAGCTGAAGAACTTGACAACCCAGAAAGAGTTGGATCATTCGTGGAATGCCAGGCATCTAAAGAAATATTATCCCTGAAGATTATCATTTTCGTTCATGATGTAACAAATTTCAAACTCAATCAATACAATTCTCAGTTTTCAACATACTGTCTTTTGATTGGGGGCATCATACAACACATTCAAGAACAGATCCAGCGACAAAATCAAAATGCATCGGTTTAAAACCCGTGTGGGTCCTTCTACAAGGCATCGGTTTAAAACCCGAGTGAGTTCCTTCTCAGACTTATTGAATTTCTCCAGAAATTCTTAAGTAAAGGCATCGGTTTAAAACCCGAGTGAGTTCCTTCTTAGACTTATTGAATTTCCAGAAATTCTTAAGTAAAGGCATCGGTTGAAAACCCGTGTGGGTCCTTCTACAAGGCATCGGTTTAAAACCTGAGTGAGTTCCTTCTCAAACTTATTGAATTTCTACTAAAATCTCTAAGTAAAGGCATTATATTGAACAACTAAGACCTATTGCAACAATGACTAGTGACTGACAAAGTTCAAAGATGAAGTTAATTCTTTATTTCTTTAAAGGACCAGAAGAGGCCAACTTTTACATCAAGCATACATATGAGACAACAAGTGTTGGGGTATAATCTTCACTCGGTCAAAAAAGAAAGTCATCATCGGTGATCATTAAGAAGTTAAACAAGATCAAAGGAGCTTTGCCAGAAGTAACACAGAGTCAAGAAGCAGCATAGATTCAAGAAGAAGAAGAAGAACAGAGTCAGGAAAATGCATGTTATCAAAATCCTCTACAATTCCATACTCTTTATCCAGCTTGACCAAAAGAAGTCTGATCTTTGATCAAACCTGTATTCAAGGCAAGTTCTTCATAGCTAAATCCCTTCAGAGGAGAATAAGGAGGAGAATCGTCGAGATGATGCATGATATCCAGATCCGGAGGTGGAAGGTCTGTCGTATCTCTGGTCCAGGCAGGAAGAGGAAGTTCCAGCTTGGCAAACACTTCAGGATGACAATTGGCGCGGCGGGGAGTCATGTTGAAATAAGGATTTCTCCTTAAGATCGATTCCCATACTTCGTTTTTGCCATCCCGGTAGGCCTGCAAGTTATAAGCATTCAACATATCAACAAAAGGCTTACTGTGCAAATACTTGAAGATGCAAAGGGATAACAGCTTGCCTTTGGGGTAACGCTTCAGACCCTTTCGCCCCTGACTTCCCTGCTTCCCTTTCCAGCCGACGGATCTTCTCCCTGGCATCATCCAAATCCGAACGAAGACGTTCGATCACGGAATTCTTCTCTTTTGCAACCTCCCAAGCTAGGTTTCCAAGACGAGCAATCTCAACGTCTTTGGCTTTGGAGTCTTCTCGAAGCCTGGAAACTTCATCACTCAGTTTACTGAGTCTAGAGGCTGCTTCCACTTGGTTGTGGAAGTTACCAGTGAGACTCCTGCAACAACTTCAAAGTTAGTCATAAGAAAAAGAAGAGTCTTTAGAACAAAAGGTAATGAAGAAAAACTTACGTCACCAGTGATTTCATAAAATCACTGTCTGGGATCGTGGAGAGGACTCTACTCTTGGCAGGCATTTGAACAGCAGTGCATCATTCCAGTGCGTTGTCAAAATCACCTGTCACCAAGTCAGACCTCTTCGACGAACAAGAAGGATGAGCTACATCAACAGCCAACCTAGGGCGCTTCCTGGTGGCAAAATCCTCCAGTTCTAGAGAAGGAGAGAAGGAGCATGCCAAACAAGCTCTAGAGTTGGAAATAGAAGCGGCACCAACAGGGACCACATCTTCCTCAGATGCCAACATAGTTGCCTCAGATGCCCGAAGGGTCTTCATCAGGGAAGAATGAACGGTCTCTGCAGCAGGGGCATCAGCAGTACAAGCAGCGACGGAGGGAGCCACATCCTCCTTGGAAGACCCAACGGTCTCTTCAGGCTGAGGGAGCGTGGGAGAAACATTAGCAGAAACTGTGGGAATCTGATCTGAAGATTCACCACCAGCAGTCTCCTCACTTTTAAAAGATTCGCCAACAGCAATCACCTCAGAAGAAGCAACCTTCGTCGGTACAGGGGCAGTTTTCTTGCAGGAATTTGCCCTAATGAAGTCCAAGTTAATTCTGGGAGGCACTACAAATATAAAAAAAGCAGTGTCAGTACGAGAATCCAACAACATATAGAAAAGGGAAAACCCTAGATCTCTGTTAAGCATGAACTACTCTGAACTTCCGTCATAAGTAAACCCCAAGTATGAATACTGTGGAGCTTACTCAGGGAGAAGAAAAGGTTAGTGACATCAACAAAAAAGAAGACTTACTCGTTCAGATACTGATCGAAGATAGTGTTGGAGGACAAGAGTACGGACACAGCAAAGGAAGACGGAATGTCGTTTTGCAAATCCAACAGACAGAAATAACTTGTAGATAGTGAGATAAGGGTGAAGTACCCTTGAGGGGTTTAAATAGCCTCAAAGAAGGGTGCGATGGTTGAAAGCCTAAGGCAACCAAGGGACTGGATCGAAGAGACGCTTCGAATTCTCTAAAAGGCAGGATCAACAGTCAGGGGAAAACGGCGCTTCAAATTCAAAATTCGAAGATTAAATGAGGAACATTATGCACCTGATACAAGGATACTGCCAACCGTCGCACCACCATTAAATGATAGAGTATTTCCAACTCCTTGGGAGGAGTAATGGGTATACAAATGCAGGGAAACATTTGGACTTTGCAATAAATGAAGAAGTAGTTGGGAGTAATCAGAGGCTGAACACATCTCTCCCGAACGCATCTTCATGATATCGCGAACGTTATCCCCCATTAAGGTACAAGTTAATCTACGTGGTAACTTATATCATTTACGCTTTGTTCCCAGGACAATTTTTTGGATATGAGATGAGGAAGTATTAAGGCAATCATTGGAAAAGTTCAAGATAAAGAAGACGATTTCTATTTCATTAAGATCGTGGAGGGCCAACCCTTACAAAAAAAAAAAAAAAAGAGAAAACATGACTTCCTATGATTCTTCCTCATTGTTGGCCGAGGGATCTTTATCAGGATCTCTTTCCGAAATAGGCTGTGGAGGTTCTTCGGGAAGGGGCGGTGAATTGGCAAGATACTCCTCAATATTCGGGTCTGCTGGAAAAGGATCCTCCTCTTCCAAAACCCAGTCGGGGAATTCCAACTTAAGCTTCTCGAAGATTTCTTGTGACACACCTCTCGAAAGGGAGTTGTGTCGAAGGAAGGGTTGGATCCAAGGATTTTTTTTTCCCAAACGTCATTTTGGCCCGCTTGGTAAGCTTGAAGATTGAAGGAGCCCAACAATTTAGAGAAGGGAACGCTGTTCAGGTACTTCCGAATGCAGTCCCTCCGAAGATCTGGTTTAATATGTTTAGGTTCGCTGGGAACTGCCATCTTCAACAGACGTTCATTGTCCAAGGACTTAAACTCGAGGCTATCGCCAAAAGCAATAGCCTCCCTTTTATGCTTCTTGGCCTCACGTTCAGTAGAATGGGCATGAGCAATTGACGAGTCAAGTTCCTTCTTTAAGGAATTCATATCCTCATCGTGCTTCTCCTTCAACTCTTCGGCTGTTTTCTTCAGCCGATCCACTTCAGAATTGGCCTTTGCCAAATTCTCTTCACAGGTCTGCAGCAAAGAGCCATTGCGACCAACTCGTTTCAGCACCTCCATGTGTTGATAAAAACGAAAGACGAGGAGATTATCAGAAAAGATCATGAGAGATTACAAGGCAATTGGCAGAAGATCAAGAAAAACAGTACCTTGTGGAATGATGAACGAGAACGTCATCCTCCAGGGCTTCAAAGGCCTGACGATCGGCAGGCAAAAGACTGAGAGAGCTCCATTCGGTAGCCTTCTCGGGATCATGTGTTGCCCTATCTGTCAGCGTCAGCGTCCATTGAGGCACGAAGATCTCCTCAGAATCTTTATTCTTCTTGGATTTCTTTGGGGCGGAAGCATCAGCGGAGTCGTGCTTCCTCTTAGTTCGAGCGGGAGAGGAGATCTCTACCTCTTCCATTGGTTTTTTCCCTCTCCCCGAAGCCTCAACCACAGGCTTCAGGTTCCTGATACCCTTGTAGGAAGGGTTTGGAGGTGGTGCAAAAGCTACTTGTTCTGTAGTCAAGGCTCAAGGAGACCATTGTTCAGCAATCACAACAGCCTTGGCAGCCTTTACCCGAAGACTTTCGGGATTCATTCTTGGAGGCACTGCAAAGAAGGACGAGAGTCAGAGTTGAAAGAATTCACAGTATTATCAAGAAAGTGAAACTTGGTGGTTAGGAAGCTCACGTTGAGCCAACCCCCAGTATTGAAGAATGGAGTTGTATTCCATCTCATATCCATGTATCTCTTGATACCATGGAATTGACTTGATCTTCCCGATGGCCGCTCTATCTTCTTTGGATAAGGGAAGGGCCTGGTTACTCTCAGAGTATGAAGTGTATTGCTTCCAGATGATCGGGAAGTTAAGATCTGATTGAGGCGCTCGGCAGAAAAAATACCACTTGCGCCATCCTTTATGATTGGAAGGGCAGGTTCCTTTGGCAAGAATGCTACCCGTCCAGTCAAGCTCCACTTTATTGCGCTTGGAAAGCACAACCCAACTGAGAGGATGGGAAATAGAAAGAACATGAAAATGTACAAAAAGAGGAAGAGAAGGTGTGATGCCAAGTTCAAAGCATAAACCCAAAAAGCCAATGATGAGACGCCATCTATTGGGAAGAAACATTCCAGGGTAAATGTCCCAATGATTCAGAATGGCTGCAAACAATGGATTGAAGAAAGGAAAGCGAACCCCGCTTTCCAGTGCATCTTTATACAGGGAAAACTCAACCAGAAGGGTCGAGTCGACTCTCTCATCAGATTTGGGAGCCCTAAGATGGTACGAAGAAGGAAAGTCAAAACCCTGGACAGCTAAAGGAAGATTTTCCTCATTATAGGAGGAAGCAACATAATCAGGTCCACCAGCGGATTTGGTAGATTGTCTTGACTGCCCAAAAGACTCGGCAGTCACCTTAGGAGTCATGGATGGTCCAGACTCGGGAAGGGCAGAAGAAGTCTCAGTTTTTTCTTCTACTCTTTTTTGGCTAACTTCTGCAAAGTCACACCAGAGAGCAGTTAGGGTTTTATTGTCACTATCCGATTGCTCGGAGGGGAGAGAAACAAAGGCCTCATTGCCACTATCGCTTTTACCGGCGCTAGGCACAGGGGAAATCTCAGAAGAAACCCTACTATCTTCCATTACTAAAAGGTCTAATGGTGGTTTCCAGAGAAAAAGAAACCTGGAGACAAAAAGTAAACTTTGCAAAGGGATCAGTAAACTTACTGAATCACTGAGGCAGAGAGCTCGAGAACGAGAGAGTCGTAAAGGCGCGAAGAAGACGACGAGGTTTCAAAATTCCAGGCAAGAAGAATGAAACCTACGAAGACAACGAACCGCTTTTAAGCACCCACACGAGTGTTCGAGGACGTGAACGATCAAGATTAATTCGGCATCAACGATCGAGATTTGAAGACGGTTCAAAAGTTTGAACTCACGAATCCAAAACAGGCGTTCAGAAACCGTCGTTTTGATTACGTGAGCCACGATAGTTTCGACTGCAGGAGGATGCGTGGTGCACCCTCACAATGCTCGAGGAAAAAGTGACACAACGGCATTAAATGTGAAATAACATTTAATGGGTTATGCAAAGACTATTACTTGACGAAGAACCCAGTTAAAAACCAAGCCCTCGGGATTGACCGAACGCTTGGTCTGGGGGGCTCGTGATACGGAGAAAATATGATCGACCTTGGTTCATACTTGGTTCGACCCTCGACTCCGGTCGAGACGAAGGGAATCGACTCGCTTCCGAGCGAGCCGGGTCCATGAGGTGGCTTGCTGAGGAAGAAAACTAAATCAGCCATAAGCACGCCCTAATCCGATACTTTTGGAGTAGGTTAATTAACCTAATGACGGCTAGCAGTTTCCGGCAGCTGTCACTCATCACTATCATATGGATAACCTTCAGATAACAGTCGGGTTATCCTAGGAGTCCTCTACTAGTCCAAACTAGTAGAAGTCTATCACTCAATGGATCTATCTGTTAAGATCCAACGATTACCCGAAGAAGGCTCAAATACATCCAACGAAGAAGATTCAAAGGTACACTCTATATAAGACATTACCTCCCTAGAAAGGAGAGGATGGACGAAAACACTCAGATGCTTACTATCTGAATCGTATTCTTGTTATTCATTCCTTAGCTCTGTGCTCTAGCAGAGCCGTTTTTGATTAAGTTCATCAACTAACTTAGCCTTCGGAGGTGGTTTCCCGATCCCAGCGATCGGGCCACATTTGACGCTTTATTTTGCAGGTCATTCTCAGGAGATCTAAGGGCTGAGCAGATTTTGGACGCATCAGAACTAGACCGATTGTCAGACGGATTCTGAGTTGGATCGCCTCTGGGAGTCCGTCTGCCTCTATGACCAGACGAATTCTGAGACGGATCTAATTGTCTGGGAGTTAGTCTACTCTCTGTGACTAGACGGTGCACCGTCTAGACAAAAAACAATTTCCTCCCTCAAAAAAGGAACCCTAACGCCCACACAAGACTGGATTCTTAGATCTCATCATCCCATTTATAGGAAAAATGCACGAAAAGTCCAAGAATTTTGTTTTTCAAAATTAGTATTTTCACAAATTAACAATGTCTATTTGGATCCAAAAAACGGAAGGAAAATTATACAAGTAATTTTCCCTCCATTTGGATAAATAAAAATAAAAACAAAAAAACAAAAAACAAAAAAACAAATTATCTAGTTCAACAATAATTTAGGGTTCCAATTAAACGTCTGATCCTCCTACTTGGATCCAATCCAAGAAATCAAACAACAGAATTCGGGAGGAACAAAGAAATGTGGGAACCTGGCTCTGATTCCAAATGTAGGCAGGGGCGGACCCACTAAGGGGCCGAGGGGCCATGGCCCCCTTCAGATTTTAAATACTTTTTTTTTATAATTCCTTTAATTTTTTCATCTTTATATTAATTTCCTTCATTTTTCCATTTTTCTTCTCACATGTGAAATATCACTATTTGACCCCCTTAATATTGGGAACGATTTTTAAAGGTAAAATAATGGGTATAAATGTCATCACTAGTTAAAAACTAACTCCTCAATCCTTATTTATTCTCCCCTCTCTTCTCTCTCACATTTTTTCTTCCTATTTATTCTCTTCTCTTTCTATAAACGTGGGTTAAAAGAAATTTTGGAAAAAAAAAACTTATTAGATATTCAAAATGTCATCTCTAATTAGAAACTAACTCCTCAATCCCTATTTATTCTCTCATATCTCGTCGCTCCTTTTTTCTTCCTATTTGTTCTCTTCGGTTTCTTTCTTCCTATTTATTCTTCCCTTCCTATAATTAGGTACTCTTTCTCTTTCCCAATTTATTTATTGTTTCTCTTTTTCTTATATTTTTGTTATTCTTTATTTGATTTTATATTATTTTTTTTCTTTATTTCTTCTACAATTTTTGTTATTAGATTTTATATAATAAAATGTCTACAGTTAGTAAGGTAACTAACTACCATTGGGTTTCATCTCTTACCTAAAAAAAAGAATTTGGTTTGCATCTGATTTTTTAAGGTTGAAGGCATGTTGAAAAAAAAATATCATTATAGATATTTTACATATTTTTGTCAAATATGTGTGGGCCCCACAAAATATATGCGGGCTATTCATTAATATAATAAAATAATTCATAGGTGGGTCTCCCAATGGGTCTTATAAGGGCCCACATAATATGTGTAGCAAAAAAACATTGTTGTTTCCCAATTTGAACTTCCATTCTTCGGCCCCCCTAATATTGAAACCTGGTTCCGCCCCTAAATGTAGGTTCTCTATATCTAACAAGAGAGATAGCATGATGTTCCAGGATAATCATTTTAGAGAGGAGAATGATAGAATTTTAGTTGGACGGTTTCCAAATTTAGAATAGTTGGAAGAAAAAGAGACCAACCACCCACCGGCAACAAACCTTCCCCGGGGGATAATCCCATTAGTTCGTTTGTGTGGTGGTCGAAGTGTGAGATTGAAGTAAGGAAGAAGAAAACCTCCCAAGAAAATTTTCCTTTCGTTCTTGCATTTATTGGAGAGAGATAAGAGTGTGTGCGTTTCAGCAAATCCCATATCTTAGTTGTGTTTTGAGTGGGTCGGCAATTATCAAAATATATCATCATATTTTGTAACCGCCTAATATTTGAATTTCTACAATTACCCTTGAGCATATTCAAAATTCCCAACAAAATTAAAAAACATCAAGAGCTGCCTTAAATCTTTTTGAAAACTTGATATATTGTATCAGTATGAATACAATAAGATACGTAAGTGGTGACGCCACTTTGATCTGAATCCACGCACACTTTTGCCCACAATCCAAAGAAATAAAAATAAGAGATAAAAATGACAAAAATAAAATTTAAAAAATAAAAAGAAGAAAGAGGCCAAATTTGGGCACCTTCTATGATTTTGAGTTGGGATCCTCTAACCATTATTGTGCTCTCCTCACACATTTATAATCACATGTTTAAGAGAATGTCCACTTGTGATCTACCTTATTAATGCTCAAATTCAAAGGTAAGCCTTCTCCTGAGTGTGTGGTGGAAAAATGTGAAGGGAGCATAATCCTCTACAAGTCAAGAATAGAGGAACTGGACTCCTTAGCTTTAAACTAGTTGATAAATAGACACCTGTTTCATGGGGTATATTTGGATTGATCAGGCATGTTAAACAAACCTTACTCATGAGTCATGCCTTCCGTGAAGTAATAAAAGTAGGAAGACTGATAAGTTGACAAACAAACTGATTTTCTTTTCAAGTTTACAACAGGAAGATTACACATGACTTTACTTCCTCAAGAAATAATCTTTGGAGAAATTCTTCCACGAGTACTAGCCAGGTCTCTTGTTAGATTCAGGTGTGTCTGCAAGCTCTGGTCTGACACTATTGCAGATCCACAGTTCGCGCGTGCCCACCTTAATTTTCTGAAATCTCAAGCTTCTGCAGGCAAGATAATTACCCATAGCTCAGGTAACAGACATAGCTTTTCCTTCTTTCACTCTGAAACCAACGAAGGGTTTGACCTCTGCTTAGAAAACTGCCTGGAGAAAGAGAATGCCTTTCTATCTTTGAGGGCATCTTGTGATGGTCTACTTCTTATACATGTAGAAAGGGTATTTGAGCAAAAATATCATCGGTACTATTATGTTTGTAATCCCATCATTAGACGTTACTGTAAACTTCCTATTCCTCCATCCCAATGGTTTGGTGCTTGTGGGTTAGCCTATGACACAATAATCCAACAATATAAGGTTGTGGGTTGGTTTCATTTTGGACATAATGCTTGCAAATGCATGGTGCTTACCTTGAATGATCATAGTGAGTGCAAAGAGGAATCATTGGGATGTTGGAGGGAATTGAATCTACCAAGAGGATGTAAGTTACAAAGATATGCTCGTCCTACTGCTTCCGCAAGAGGAGGAGAGGCATTGCATTGGACGGCATTCAATTATGAGAGTTACACACCTTGCATCATTTCAATGGATGTCACAAGAGAGGAATTCACGGAGATTAAACTTCCGGACTTTAAACACACCAACACCAAAACACACAACAAAAACAAAAAAAAAAAAAAAAAAAAAATATTATTTATAAAAAAAATATTTAATATATAAAAAAAAAAACATCACAACTCCCTATATCTGTAGGGGAGCAAGAACACCAAACAACACCCCCAAATAAACAACCCAACTTACCCCCCAATATTAAATTAAGGACTTTTGTTTTTTTTTTTATGATAAATTTTTTTTTTTAAAAAAAAACATACCTTTAATTTTATGGGTTAAATTTAAAAAAAAAAAAAGAGAACAAATTTTTGGTTTTTTTTTACCCCCCCCTAAATAATCTTTTGGGAGGGTGGAGAAAAATTATAGAAAAAAATGTTCCTTTTTTTTTTAATTTTAAATTTTTAAATAAAAAAAAAATTAATTGGTTATTTTAAAGATTTTTTCATATATATATATATGCGTGGGTGACATAGCGCGTATGCGAGAGCCACACACGGGCGGGAGCGAACAAATCGTTTAATCTCCTCACCGTTGATCACGTGATTTTTTTTTTTTTTAACCCTCAAGATATTTTGAAGGTCAGGGCTTTTGTGATCCGGCTGTCCAAATTACCAACCTTCCTGTCCCGTCACCAAGAATACAACCAAGTCACAAACTTTGTAACTGAATAGTCGAAACTCTTCCTGGAAGGACCACTTACAGTGTTACACTCCACATAGCATATGCTAGCTGGTGTATTTCTGCTGTCCAAAGGTTTCCCCTTGGCAGGACCTATTAGAAATTATGAAACCAGGTTTCGTTCCTATCAGTCCTTAACATGAGTCTGGCTTGAAGAAGTTCAAGAGACTGGTAGAAGAAGAAGAGGTCTAGAACAGACTTATAAGATATACAATTCCTAACGATCTCAATCTTTATTAGCTAAGTGAAGACATAGAGTAAAACACATAAAAATTTAATCTTTTAAACAAATTTAAAGGGCAATTACTCCGAATCCTTCGGTGCACCATCCATGCCTAGCTTTCGGAAGTCTATCAGAGCTAATGTCCAGCCACAACCAATTGCCCTGACGCACACAGCAAGCGGGACTTATATTGGAATTTAGGACGAGCACATCAGATCTTAATAGTTTTCTAAAATTCAACTGGTCTTACAGGAGGAATTTATGCCAGATTCATCCTTGTAACAGTAATTAAAACTTTGTTTGAAAGATTAAAAAAAATGAATATCAAAAATTTACAAGAGTAGGAATTTACAGATGAAATGCATACCACCTTTCACCAAATATAGCGGCAGAGCCGACCATTTCTGGTTATGTGGTCTATGAGATGCATGAAAAATTATCGAGGGGCCTAGGAGATGAAGGAAGCACGACTGTAGGCTATTCATCCCAAATCCTTCCTCGAAGAAATTAAAGAAAGAAATGAAAAAAGTGAATATACATATAAAGTGCATGATGATGCATGATGTCAAAATTTAGAGGGGCCTAAGAGAGATGATAGAAGCACGACTGTAGGCTTTCATCCTCAAATCCTTCCTCTAAGAAATTAATAGAAAAAATAAAAACAGAGGCACAAGATAAGCTACATCTTAACCACTTAGGGTTCCCTTTCGGCATCCCCGAAGTGTTAACTAAATACTAAGTAGAGAAGAAAGGATCCAAACATACCATTATGAAAACTTGTTTTTATTTCTTGAAGAGCATCTTACAAGAGAGAGCTTGTTACAAGAGAGAGAGCCAAGAAGAGAGAGAAACTTCACACCTTCACCTTCATCTATTGCTATCCTTCCTCCTCTTTATCTCACACTAACTACTTCTATTTATAGGCAAAGGGTAAATCATATTCCTAAGTACACATGTCACCATTTTAAGCTAAGTTGTAATGTACTATTACACTTGTCAAGTTACTACAAAGATGGAAGTAAAAGGACTAAGGTACATTTTTCAGGGTACTAGAATACCCTTAGCCCTTTTTGGTATTTATAACCTTGTCCACTGAGGTGTCACTTTAATGATTAAATGAATGATTCCATGCAACACCCTCTACGCATGCAGCTGTGTACTCCGCTGGGGACCGTAGATTTGGTATTTCTTCAAGAACCACCCCGTGGCATTCCATGTAGTATAAAACTACTGTTTTCCACATTGGTTTGGTTCAGGTGGGTAACCCATATTTTACAGACAAGGTTCTTGCCTGGCATACTTTTATCCTTAGCATGCTCAAGTGTGATGAACACTACGTTTTGTAACCCGTGTTCAGGGTTAGCCGGTTTTATACTAATCTGGCCTAGTTTACCCAATGTTTTTCATTCTTGGTACTAGCATGGATCCTGTTGTAGCCCGGATCGAGGATTAAGGACAATTATGTAGTTTTACATGGTTGTCCTATGAACCATGTGGTCCTTTATGGATTGGGCCAAAATCCTTGTGGTTTTGTTAAGGTCCACAAAAACCATCCCTAAGTTTAACGTCATTTGGGTGTGAGACGGATGGTTAGGGAATCACCCCTTTGTTCAATCTACATTTCCAGTAGATTTTGTGATGTTGACGGAGACTTTCCTTTGTTGTATCTTCGTCGTACTATTTCATATTCAGTGTCTTCTTGTGGGGTCAATATTCTTTTCTTGTTCGTCCTGTGGGTTTATGGGCCCACGATAGCTTCTGCTGTATTGTGTGAATTTTTGTTGGAGGAGAGCTTCTATTTCTCCAAGTATCTCTGTTTTGAAGGCCTCCATTGGTGATTGTGAGCTAGAGCCTGGTGATATTTGTTCAACTTGTTGAGCATCGTTTGCTGATGGAGTATCTTGTGCTTTGTAAAGTTGTAGATCAGCTAAGAGGCTTTTGTTCGAAGCTTCTAATCGCTGAATTAGTCTTTCTTTTGTAGCATTTTCTATTTGTAACTTGCTTATCCTCATAGAACAATTGGCTACTTGATCCAAGAGTTCTCTGTTTTTGTTCTTGATTGGCTCGCATTGTATACAAGTTGTGTTCCTCTGAGCCATGTTGGAGAAAGAAGGTTGTTGAGGAGGAGCATTACGTAGTTTTGGATCTACGTAATATGTTGGGCCAATCATCGACTTGGCAAAGATCTGTGCTTGTTCGAGGGTCTCATATCCCTTGAAGAAAGGAGTGGGATAACCCTTTGTTGCTTCTGCAACATCTTCCCAATCAAGAAAAATGCCAGTATTGTGTCCTTGGTAGACGACGTAGAACTTCGCCTTGCCTTTCTTTGTTCGCAGTTGTCCGTATAGGAAAGCAGCAGCATGTATGGCATTGGCTAATCTTGAGATAGCTTTATGTTGAGTGATGCACTTGTTTGCATTGTACCATATGTTGTCCAAACATATTTGCTCTTCATCACTTATCATATAGCCCTTGCTATTTTCAAACTTCATGTGAGAGTTTTTGAACAGAATATGTTTTCCAAAGTTTATAGTTTCTGGGGGAGAGGGAATTCTGTGTGGTGAGAAAGAAGGGAATGTGCGAGCTGCACTGGTATTTGAATTACCGACTGTTCCCATTATGCTGGCAAGTAAACGCCGTGTTTGTGGTGAGAAGGTATTATTCAATAATTGTGAGGGGGTTATAAGAGGAGAAGCTGAAGAGCTTTGTTCTGGAGTTGTATTACTCCTTTGTATGAGATCCCTAATCATATCATCTTCCTGTGTAATCATAAAATAGAGGAGGTTAACCAGGGTCCTATAAAATTTGGTGTATCCTGGATAGTAAATCAGCAGTTTTGTTATCTACACCTTTTATATGTTCTATTGTAATTTTATATCCTCTATTATAAAAATGGTTTCTTAAAAGAACCCATCTCCTATGTTGTATTTTTTTTTCATTTAAATTATTATATGCCTTGACTATGGCTTCACAGTCAGTTCTAATTGTAAATGGTCGATTTGTTAACAATATTTCCATACAATCAAATCCTTTTAATAAGGCCTCAATTTCGTATTCAACAGATGTCAATGTTTTTATACTAAATTTTCCTGAGTTATACCTACTGATTTCTTCAGTTGATTTAGGGTGTTGTTCTGATGGTTTAATTTTTAAAATGGCTCCCCAGCCAGCTTCACAACCGTCAGTTTCTATTATTCGATAATCCTTATCTGTAGGTAATCTTAATGAGGGAATATTTAAGAAAAGATTTTTAATTTTTTGTACAAGAAGAATATCTTGATTATTCCATCTGTGTTATCCATTCGATGAAGTTTTATGGTGTAATGGTCCTAAATATTTTCCTAAGTTTTGTATAAAAGGTCTAGCTTGATTAGCTAAGCCTAAAAATGATCGAATTTTTGTTATCGATGTTAATTTATCAGGAAAGTCTTGTATTTTTGTGGCAATATGGGGTTGTAACTTAATAGTACCATTGCCTAATTCCATTCCTAAGAATTTAATGTATTGTTTACCAATTTCCATTTTTTTTTTCGAAATAATTATACCATTATTCATAAATTCGGCAAATATTATTTTCAAATGACTTCTATGTTCTTGAGGTGTTATACTATAGACTAAAATATCATCTATATAGACTATAGCAAATTTCTTATGTTTTAAAAATATATCATCCATTCGTCTTTGAAAGACAGAAGGAGCGTTTTTTAATCCAAAGGGCAATACTAACCACTCGAAATGTCCTAAGGTTGTAGAAAAGGCTGTCCATTCTATCGAGTCTTTATGCATTTTTATTTGGTGGAAACCTGATTTACAATCAAATTTGCTAAATATTGTACAATCTTGTATATAACTTAGCAAATAATCTCTTTCAGGTATTTTGTAAGAATCTTCATATGTATTATCATTTAATCTTTTATAATTTATTACCATTCTAGTTTTTCCTCTAATTTGTTCGGCATGATTATTTACAATGAAGGCTGCACTAGAGTGTCTAGAATTTGATTTTTGTATCAATTTATATTCTAATAATTCTTTCATGTGTAATAGAAATTCTTCATTATCTTTAGGTGTATATTTCGCTTGTCCTGTATCTATTCGCATTTCAGGATTAATTATTTCTAATTTACAAATTGGTTTTGTAACATTCCAATGTTTAAGTGGATTGTCATTTGCTATGATTTCTAGTTTTTCTAAATTTTTAATTATCTGTTGGATTTCATTGTTTGAGTCAAGACTATAATATAAAGATTTTCCTGTGATTAGATGTTCAAAATGTTCAGGTTCTATTATGCAGAAGTCATTCATTGTTCATTTTTCAGAAGTTTCTGCAATATGTTCATTATATTGTAATTGAAGTGGAGGTAATCCACATTGATTTCGTGTACAGGCGCATGTGTTTGAAGAAATGTTAATGGGTTTTGTTTTTTGAGTTTTGGAAGTCAGCTTAATGATTCCACCACGCGAAGTTGCCGACTCTGATTGGGTGATGCGACGGCGTGACGCGCGATATTCATTGGTAGAAACCGTGGGTGTAAGGGTAGAACCATCAAAGAGAAGAAGGGCCTCTTTGGTGATTAGAAGACCCGCATTGTGATTTAAAAGGAAATTTAAGCCCAAAAGCATATCGATAGAAGGGGGCATGTCAGTTTTGATATAAACGGTGTCAAGGGGGTAGGAAAGAGAATATTGTTTACAATGGTTGCGAAAAGCAATTGTGGAAGGTTTGAGTTGATGAGTATATATATGGGGAATATTATCAATACCATAACTGATCGTGGTTTGTGGGTCAGATATGGGCTGAGTATCATGTTCAGAGATAAAATGGGAAGAAAGGAGGTTTTTTGTACATCCTGTGTCAACATGGGCTATAAGAAATATCTCTTTGTTAGTGGAAAGAATTGTTAGTTTTACTTTGACCAAAAGAGTATGTAAAGTTGGTTGAGGTGAACATTGGAAAGTTGGAAAAGAAGCGGGGTCAGAGTTTGTGGAATATTCAGTGTTATATAGCTCGTTAGGCGGTGATTGAGAAGGTTGTTTTAATTGTAATAATTCAGTAATATATTGGACCTGTGACGTTAAGGTATGTAGGGTTGTGTGCATTGTTTGAATATCAGATTTAATAGTGACTATATCAGATTCGAGGGCTGAAACGCGAGTTTGGACTTGTGCATTATTTGATTCAATTTGTGTTAATCGAAGATCAGAAGGTGCTGTGGGAGTTTGTATAACTGGTGTGTTTTGGGTTGAGGTAGGTGAGAGAAGAGTTATATTTGAATATTCGGGTGTGCGTAAAAATGGAGAGGTTTTGCCAATAAGGCAAGAGTTACAGGCTTCTTTATAACATTTGTTACATTGATACCGGTTTTGTAAAGATGGCCAAAAGCCACAGTAGAGACATCCTATTTGTAGGTTGCCTTTGTTGTTTATCCAATTATGAGAACAACTTGTCATTTAATAAATATGGTTTAAATTGATGTTGTGGAATAAATCTTCTATTGGTTTTTGTTCAAGATCTTCTTGTTCTATATCTTCCCTATCATGGATAGTAATTATACTATAAATGCTTTCGGTATCGGAAACATCTTTGTCAATTTCTAATAACGCTTGATTTGTATTTTGTACTAAATAAGCATTCTGAGTATATGTATTTTGTAAATTTGGGCAATTATTACTAAAATGTCTTGTATTGCCGCAGGTATAACACTTTAATTGTTGTTTATATGTCCTTCTAGGGTCATATCGTCTAACATGTTTATCTTGAGATAAAAATGGTTTTCTAGCTGTAGATTTTCGGATAGAGTAATTTGAATTTGTTTTTCGAGGTTTACTAGTATAGCTATTTTGGCCTTTAGTGGAATTTGTATTGTATTTCGAATTCTGATAATTTCTATTTTGTTTAGCTTGTTTTCTATAGAAGGGTATATTTCTATTGTATTGTTGTGGGACATACATTATATCGCAATAGCTATTATCTCCCTTTAATTGTTTTTGTGCTAATTGGTCTGCACATTTACCTTTGAGTGTTTCAATTATAAATTGTACTTTTATACCGAGACCGTGCATATCTGCTTTAGTTATATGCTCAGCCTTGTCTTTTAAAAAATTATTCCAAGTTTCGAGTATTTGTTGTCCTAATATTCCAAGTAATTTTAAAAATAGTTTGTCACTTATTTCTTTATTAAAATATAATCCAGATTTTATTCCATAATACATAAAATCATTACAAAATTGTTTAATATATCGATAATCTGTTAAAGACATTTGTTCTAATGTTTTTAGGGCATCAGCTTGTTCTGTGGTGTTTCCTAAATTTGGGTCTTTTCCAGTGACTAATTGTCCTACATAGTTTAAGAAATTGAATGGATTATTTCCTAGATTTATTAAATATTGATATGTGGGTTGATATTCTTGTTTAACTTTTTCCCATATCACTTTAACTGAGTCACTAAATATGTTTCTAATCTAGCAAATAATTCTTCCGTTGTTAAATTTTCTACATTAAAATTTTTATAAATATCATTAGTAACTCTTTGTTTCCAAATAGCTATAACAGTATTCCATTTTTGTGGATCATAATGTGTTATATTTAATATAGCTCCTTGTTCATGATTCTGAAATATTATCGGTTCATCTGTAGGGTATCTTTGTCCTCTAGATTTCCATTGTGTATTATGATTAAAATTGTTGGTATTTCCCGGTAACCAAAATATATCTTTATGTTGTGCAGATGGTCTAGGTATATTTATTTCTGATGATCCATCTTCAGTACTCATTGTTGTATCTCGTATGTGAGTATTTTGAGGTTGATTTGAAGCACTAGCTCTAGATTCTTGTGGTTCCATATATTCAGTATTTATATTATCTATAATTTCTTGTATATACTCACGTTCTGGATCTATAACATATTCGCTATTAATAATATTTGATATTTCTGATTCGAATTCTATGTCAGATTCATAGGTAGTATTTGTATCGGGTGTTATAACAAGTTCTTTCTGGTTTTCTATAGCCTTTAATTTATTTTCTTGTTCTAACTTATCCTTTTTACATTGTTCTTCTACTAATTTGGTAATTATTGCTATATTATTTGTTAATTTATCTATTGATTGGTGCATTTCTTTTAAGGTATTTTTGATATCCATTTTGTTTTGTTTAATCATTAATTGATTCTGTATCAGTGTCTGTCTTAGGTTGGGTTAGGGTTGTATAATTTGTGAATTTTATTAATGTCTCTCCTTTAGCTGTTTGATACATTGAGTGATCAGATGGAGTTATTGTCATTTGTGTATCGTTTTGCACTATTTGAGAAATGTTCCATGATAATCCTGCATATTCAAAAGAGTCTATTTTAGGGGGTGTTATGGCTTTTACTCCTTTACTAGCCATACTTTCTACTATATCTTTTATATTTATTTTATAATTAGTGGTTGAATTTTGTATTCCGGCTCCTAAAAATCCAGTACAAATTATAAGATTGTTTCCTGTAAATCCTTCATATCCTTTAGTTTGTATTCCTATCTGTATATTGTTTATAAAAGCTTCTTTATCAATTAACATATTAGGGGTGAAGAATACTAATCATACATTATTGTTCATATCTATTTCCATTAATTGTATTATTGAATTTGTGTTTTTCCATCTAGAATCATATATTGTTACCAGGGCTTTAGTGCCTAAGTGTTTTCGAGTAAGGGATTTTATTCCAACTACAAATATTCCAGTGTGTATTAATTTAATATGCTTTGGTTTTAATAATATTTTTAATTCTTTGTCCACCATTGGTAATCTGATGGTTTGTCCTTCTAAACAACTTACAATTTCTTCGTTTTTATGTCTTATAAATACAGTATCTCTTGGGAAGTTTGCTGTATTATATAAGGTTTTAGGGTTTAATAGATTTAAAGCATTATTCCTAAATATTTCTATATTTTCATTTATATCTACAATTTCTGTTATTTTATTTTCTTGTGGGCTTTCTGAAGTTTTGGAGGACTGTCCTACTAGCTGTCTATTCGAAAATTTTCTTATCATTTTACTCATGATTTTTGCACGTAAAATTTAGCTAGGGGTTTTGGTTGTCCGAGTCTATCTATTCTCGTTGTCTTGTTAATATTTAGATTTTTCATTTGAGATAATATATCATTTACTGTGGTTTTCTTTGTATTAAATCTTGTACTAAAAGTAAATCTTTGTGTAATTGTTCTAAATTATTTAGGAGTTATAAATGTAATAGTATAATTACATTATTTTGTTTAAGGAGAATTTTATCAGTGGGTTGTCCTGGATCATATTTTGATAAGCCTTCCTTTTCTGGATGATATTCTTTGGCTTGTTGTAAAATTTGTTGATATATAAGGTTGTCTTCCATAGCCTAATATCCTATTTGTTTAATTATCTTTTCTAAATATTCTAATTTTTTCATTATTTGATCACACCTAATATTTACTTTATCACATCTTTCGTTTAATAAATTAAATATTTCTTTATACTTTATATGTCTATTTTGCTCTTGTTCAAAGAAAAAGATTAATTTATGTATATCTTCACTTGTTGGTAATTGTTGTAATTTTAATTGGTTTGTTACAGACATAATTTGTTCTAATTCACTTTTTATGTAATCTTGATTTTGTCTAAGTATTATTAGTTCATTTTTATAATTTTTATTTTCTTGGTCCATTTAGTAATATTCTTCTGAATTATGATAATCTTCAAATAGGCTGTCATTTTCTTCATTTACTCTAATTATTTGTTCAAATTGTTTTAATAATATTCCAAAATTTTCAAATAATTCATAATTTTGTTGTCTAAATTCTTTTAGAAGTTTTCTTTCTTCTAGGGTAGGGCCGCGTGGTCCTAAATATCTTGGAGCAGTTAATCGATGTATACTATCATAATTATTTTTAATTTGTTGTTTCAAGATTACTATCTCATCACTTATATCTTTTTGTTTTTGGATTTCTATTTTCATTTCTTGAGTTTTTATATTTATTGTTTCGATTAAAGTTAAACTTCTATCAAATTGTTCATATCCGTAAGATATAACTAATTTTATTTTCATATTTTCTATATTTTTATACCAAGGGAGATCTTCGTCAAGTTGATCGAAATAACTCGAAATCCTATGTATACAATATTTTTGTCTTATTGATCTTGTGTCTTCTTTTAATTGTGTATATTGTGATAATAATTTTGAATTTGTGGATTCTATGGATGATGCTAATTTATCAAATATAAGTTCTCTTATTTTACTGGGTAAAGTTATTCCTTGACTAATAGTTTCTTCAGGGAGTTCAATAATATTTACTGCATGTTTAAAATATTCTAATAAGCTACAAAAAGCCATTTTCTTTCCGTTAGTTGTTTGACTATGTTGTAAAGCAGATATATATACTGTGTATGTTTCTACTAGTTTTTGCATAATTATTAGAATAATTTGTTACCAATATGTTTATACTTCAAGATGATTCATGATGCAAATTGTGCTAATTCTTTTGTTTATATTCTAAGATAGCCTTTAATCTATCTATTTGGTATCTTCTTATTAGTATTGGTGGTTGATTATCTATTCTCCAACGTAAATTGTCTGGGATATTATCAAAGGGTTCATTATGATCTATTTCTGCCATTTTTCTTCTAAAATAATTAACTTCATTTTCTGTTTTTTTTATTTTATCTCTTAAGTTTTTTATTCCTCTTAACTGTCTTAGCCTATCTTGTGAACTCATGTTTCAATTAATGTTATTAAATATTATAGTTTTTCTATTAATTTTGCATAATTATTCTATTTCGTAATTATCACTATTTTCAATGTCAATTGCGGTATTTAATTCATTTTGTTTAAGCTCCATACATTGTTTAATATTTCCATAAATTTTTACTAAATTCTTAATTTGTTCAAATAATTTCTGATTATTTCTTTCAATTTTATTCATATGTTTTCTATCTTTTTTTACTTATTACTACTTGATCTTTATTCATAATATTATGGATTCTGTTATAATTTTGTTAAATTTTGATCTTATATAAACAAGTTCATCACCAATATTCCTTTGGTGTAAAATTTCTATTTTAAGTTCATGTTTTTTTATTTCTAGAGTTTCAGACATGAGTAATTCATATGTATAAGGATCAAATCCCATTGATGTGGGACTTTTATATTTTATTCCTTTTATAAGATCATACCACGGTAATTCTGTTTCTTTTTTGTCAAAATGTTTTACTACCAAATATATCACATATTTTTGTCTTTGATTTTTAAACTTATTTCTTAATTGTTCTTTTTGTACTATTGTATTGGTTGGTTTAATAGAAGATGCTAACTTATCAAAGATAAGTTCGCGGATTTCTATTGGAAGAGTTAATCCTTGTACAACATATGGTTGTGGAAGTTCTATAATATTCACAATTGTTTTGTAATATTCAAGTAAACTACAAAATACTTCTTTTATTTGTGAAAAATTATTACAATTATGTAAAAGATGAATATAAACAGTAAATTTATCCACTATTTCCTTCATTATATAAAGTTTATAAAGACAGTAAGGAAAAGTAACTAGAATTCAGAAAAGTAAACTTACTAGTGGCAAGTGAATAGTAAAATGAATACTTGTGAATAGGGAACAGTGAATATTGAAACTGGATTCAGCCCTTCGTAGTTAAGACTTACTTATCTTGGCCTGATGCAAGTTATACTATATGAATGCAAAGATATTGAAGGAGTGGTTTTCTCGTGATCATTACTGGTATTGTATGGTAAATTTCGTTTGGAGCAAAACACAAAGCCTACAGGGCTCCATCTAATTATCAGAACTGAGACTTATAGCCAAGCTCGCTCTACGAAGTTCAGATAATAGACTTTCCTTTTGGGCTAGGGGATGCATTCCACAGAAATTGAACCATAACTTCAGAATTTGGTATTAAGAGAAAACGTTCCTTACATAATATCCGGTTGCAAGATGGATGCATGAACCACGCTCGACCAAAGTCACGGGACTTTGTAAGCCCGGAATAATCGTAACTCCTCCCGCTCTTCTTGAAGGACCACTTCTTGTTACACTCCACATAGCATATGCTAGCTAGTGTATTTCTGCTGTCCAAAGGTTTCCCCTTGGCAGGACCTATTAGAAATTATGAAACCAGGTTTCGTTCCTATCAGTCCTTAACATGAGTCTGGCTTGAAGAAGTTCAAGAGACTGGTAGAAGAAGAAGAGGTCTAGAACAGATTTATAAGATACACAATTCCTAACGATCTCAATCCTTATTAGGTAAGTGAAGACATAGAGTAAAACACATAAAAATTTAATCTTTTCAACAATTTTAAAGGGCAGTTACTCCGAATCTTTCGGTGCACCATCCATGCCTAGCTTTCAGAAGTCTATCAGAGCTAATGTCCAGCCACAACCAATTGCTCTGACGCACACAGCAAGCGGGACTTATGTTGGAATTTAGGACTAGCACATCAGATCTTAATAGTTTTCTAAAATTAAACTGGTCTTACAGGAGGAATTTATGCCAGATTCATCCTTGTAACAGTAATTAAAACTTTGTTTGAAAGATTAAAAAAAATGAATATAAAAATTTACAAGAGTAGTAATTTACAGATGAAATGCATACCACCTTTCACCAAATATAGCGGCAGAGACGACCATTTCTGGTTATGTGGTCTAATGAGATGCATGAAAAATTATCGAGGGGCCTAGGAGATGAAGGAAGCACGACTGTAGGCTATTCATCCCAAATTTTTCCTCGAAAAAATTAAAGAAAGAAATGAAAAAAGTGAATATACATATAAAGTGCATGATGATGCATGATGTCAAAATTTAGAGGGGCCTAAGAGAGATGATAGAAGCACGACTGTAGGTTTTCATCCTCAAATCCTTCCTCTAAGAAATTAATAGAAAAAATAAAAACAGAGGCACAAGATAAGCTACATCTTAACCACTTAGGGTTCCCTTTCGGGATCCCCGAAGTGTTAATTAAATACTAAGAAGAGAAGAAAGGATCCAAACATACCATTATGAAAACTTGTCTTTATTTCTTCAAGAGAGAGCTTGTTACAAGAGAGAGAGCCAAGAAGAGAGAGAAACTTCAACCCTTCACCTTCATCTATTGCTATCCTTCCTCTTCTTTATCTCACACTAACTACTATTTATAGGCAAAGGGTGAATCCTATTCCTAAGTACACATGTCACCATTTTAAGCTAAGTTGTAATGTACTATTACACTTGTCAAGTTACTACAAAGATGGAAGTAAAAGGACTAACGTACATTTTTCAGGGTACTAGAATACCCTTAGCCCTTTTTGGTATTTACAACCTTGTCCACTGAGGTGTCACTTTAATGATTAAAGGAATGATTCCATGCAACACCCTCTACGCATGCAGCTGTGTACTCAGCTGGGGACCGTAGATTTGGTATTTCTTCAAGAACCACCCCGTGGCATTCCATGTAGTATAAAACTACTGTTTTCCACATTGGTTTGGTTCAGGTGGGTAACCCATATTTTACAGACAGGGTTCTTGCCTGGCATACTTTTATCCTTAGCATGCTCAAGTGTGATGAACACTACGTTTTGTAACCCGTGTTCAGGGTTAGCCGGTTTTATACTAGCCTGGCCTAGTTTACCCAATGTTTTTCATGCTTGGTACTAGCATGGATCCTGTTGTAGCCCGGATCGAGGGTTAAGGACAATTATGTAGTTTTACATGGTTGTCCTATGAACCATGTGGTCCTTTATGGATTTGGCCAAAATCCTTGTGGTTTTGTTAAGGTCCACAAAAATCATTCATAAGTTTAACGTCATTTGGGTGTGAGACGGATGGTTAGGGAATCACTCCTTTGTTCAATCTACATTTCCAGTAGATTTTGTGATGTTGACGGAGACTTTCCTTTGTTGTGTCTTCGTCGTACTATTTCATATTCAGTGTCTTCTTGTGGGGTCAATATTCTTCCTTGTTCGTCCTGTGGGTTTATGGGCCCACGATAGCTTCCACTGTATTGTATGGTTCATGCATCCATCTTGCATCCGGATATTATGTAAGGAACGTTTTCTCTTATTACCAAATTCTGAAGTTATGGTTCAATTTCTATGGAATGCATCCCCTTGCCCAAAAGGAAAGTCTATTATCTGAACTTCGTAGAGCGAGCTTGGCTATAAGTCTCAGTTCTGATAATTAGATGGAGCCCTGTATGCTTTGTGTTTTGCGCTAAACGAAATTTACCATACAATACCAGTAATGATCACGAGAAAACCACTTATTCGATATTTTTGCATTCATATAGTATAACTTGCATCAGACCAAGATAAGTAAGTCTTAACTACGAAGGTAGTACTGAGTAGGATATACAACTTTATTGATCACTCGCTGAATCCAGTTTCAATATTCACTGTTCCCTATTCACAAATATTCATTTTACTATTCACTTGCCACTAGTAAGTTTACTTTTCTGAATTCTAGTTACTTTTCCTTACTGTCTTTATAAACTTTGTATAATAAAGGAAGTAGTGGATAAATTTACTGTTTATATTCATCTTTTACATAATTGTAATAATTTTTTCACAAATAAAAGAAGTATTTTGCAATTTACTTGAATATTACAAAACAATTGTGAATATTATAGAATTTCCACAACCATATGTTGTACAAGGATTAACTCTTCCAATAGAAATCCGCAAACTTATCTTTGATAAGTTAGCATCTTCTATTAAACCAACCAATACAGTAGTACAAAAAGAACAATTAAGAAATAAGTTTAAAAATCAAAGACAAAAATATGTGATATATTTGGCAGTAAAACATTTTGACAAAAAAGAAACAGAATTACCGTGGTATGATCTTATAAAAGGAATAAAATATAAAAGTCCCACATCAATGGGATTTGATCCTTATACATATGAATTACTCATGTCTGAAACTCTAGAAATAAAAAAACATGAACTTAAAATAGAAATTTTACACCAAAGGAATATTGGTGATGAACTTGTTTATATAAAATCAAAAATTCAACAAAATTATAACAGAATCCATAATATTATGAATAAAGATCAAGTAGTAATAAGTAAAAAAGATAGAAAACATATGAATAAAATTGAAAGAAATAATCAGAAATTATTTGAACAAATTAAGAATTTAGTAAAAATTTATGGAAATATTAAACAATGTATGGAGCTTAAACAAAATGAATTAAATACCGCAATTGACATTGAAGATAGTGATAATTACGAAATAGAATAATTATGCAAAATTAATAGAAAAACTCTAATATTTAATAACATTAATTGAAACATGAGTTCACAAGATAGGCTAAGACAGTTAAGAGGAATAAAAAACTTAAGAGATAAAATAAAAGAAACAGAAAATGAAGTTAATTATTTTAGAAGAAAAATGACAGAAATAGATCATAATGAACCCTTTGATAATATCCCAGACAATTTACGTTGGAGAATAGATAATCAACCACCAATACTAATAAGAAGATACCAAATAGATAGATGAAAGGCTATCTTAGAATATAAACAAAAAGAATTAGCACAATTTGCATCATGAGTCATATTGAAAAATAAACATATTGGATAACAAATTATTCTAATAATTTTGCAAAAACTAGTAGAAACATACACAGTATATATATCTGCTTTACAACATAGTCAAACAACTAACGGAAAGAAAATGGATTTTTATAGCTTATTAGAATATTTTAAACATGCAGTAAATATTATTGAACTCCCTGAAGAAACTATTAGTCAAGGAATAACTTTACCCAGTGAAATAAGAGAACTTATATTTGATAAATTAGCATCATCCATAGAATCCACAAATTCAAAATTATTATCACAATATACACAATTAAAAGAAGACACAAGATCAATAAGACAAAAATATTGTATACATAGGATTTCGAGTTATTTAGATCAACTTGACGAAGACCTCCCTTGGTATAAAAATATAGAAAATATGAAAATGAAATTAGCTATATCTTACGGATATGAACAATTTGATAGAAGTTTAACTTTAATAGAAACAACAAATATAAAAACTTAAGAAATGAAAATAGAAATCCAAAAACAAAAAGATATAAGTGATGAGATAGTAATCTTGAAACAACAAATCAGAAATAATTATGATAGTATACATCGATTAACTGCTCCAAGATATTTAGGACCACGCGGCCCTGCCCTAGAAGAAAGAAAACTTCTAAAAGAATTTAGATAACAAAATTATGAATTATTTGAAAAAATTGGAATATTATTAAAACAATTTGAACAAATAATTAGAGTAAATGAAGAAAATGACAGCCTATTTGAAGATTATCATAATTCAGGAGAATATTACTAAATGGACCAAGAAAATAAAAATTATAAAAATGAACTAATAATACTTAGACAAAATCAAGATTACATAAAAAGTGAATTAGAACAAATTATGTCTGTAACAAACCAATTAAAATTACAACAATTACCAACAAGTGAAGATATACATAAATTAATCTTTTTCTTTGAACAAGAGCAAAATAGACATATAAAGTATAAAGAAATATTTAATTTATTAAACAAAAGATGTGATAAAGTAAATATTAGGTGTGATCAAATAATGGAAAAATTAGAATATTTAGAAAAGATAATTAAACAAATAGGATATTAGGCTATGGAAGACAACCTTATATATCAACAAATTTTACAACAAGCCAAAGAATACACCCAACGGAAGGCTTACAAAATATGATCCAGGACAACCCGATAAATTCTCCTAACAAAATAATGTAATTATCTTTACATTTAAACTCCTAATAACTTGACATTACCAAGATTTCTTTTAGTACAGATTTAATCCAAGAAAACCCGATGTTTTTCTCAATGTAATCTAATATTAACAGCCGGATAGTGCCCCCCCTGTTTCGGAATCATGAGTAAAATGATAAGAAAATTTTCGAATAGACAGCTAGTAGGACAGTCCTCCAAAACTTCAGAAAGCCCACAAGAAAATAAAATAACAGAAATTGTAGATATAAATGAAAATATAGATATATTTAGGAATAATGCTTTAAATCTATTAAACCCTAAAACCTTATATAATACAGCAAACTTCCCAAGAGATACTGTATTTATAAGACATAAAAACGAAGAAATTGTAAGTTGTTTAGAAGGACAAACCATCAGATTACCAATGGTGGACAAAGAATTAAAAATATTATTAAAACCAAAGCATATTAAATTAATACACACTGGAATATTTGTAGTTGGAATAAAATCCCTTACTCGAAAACACTTAGGTACTAAAGCCCTGGTAACAATATATGATTTTAGATGGAAAAACACAAATTCAATAATACAATTAATGGAAATAGATATGAACAATAATGTAGGATTAGTATTCTTCACCCCTGATATGTAATTGATAAAGAAGCTTTTATAAACAATATACAGATAGGAATACAAACTAAAGGATATGAAGGATTTATAGGAAACAATCTTATAATTTGTACTGGATTTTTAGGAGCCGGAATACAAAATTCAATCACTAATTATAAAATAAATATAAAAGATATAGTAGAAAGTATGGCTAGTAAAGGAGTAAAAGCCATAACACCCCCTAAAATAGACTCTTTTGAATATGCAGGATTACCATGGAACATTTCTCAAATAGTGCAAAACGATACACAAATGACAATAACTCCATCTGATCACTCAATGTATCAAACAGCTAAAGGAGAGACATTAATAAAATTCACAAATTATACAACCCTAACCCAACCTAAGACAGACACTGATACAGAATCAATTAGTGATTAAACAAAACAAAATGGATATCGAAAATACCTTAAAAGAAATGCACCAATCAATAGATAAATTAACAAATAATATAGCAATAATTACCAAATTAGTAGAAGAACAATGTAAAAAGGATAAGTTAGAACAAGAAAATAAATTAAAGGCTATAGAAAACCAGAAAGAACTTGTTATAACACCCGATACAAATACTACCTATGAATCTGACATAGAATTCGAATAAGAAATATCAAATATTATTAATACTGAATATGTTATAGATCCAGAACGTGAGTATATACAAGAAATTATAGATAATATAAATACTGAATATATGGAACCACAAGAATCTAGAGCAAGTGCTTCAAATCAACCTCAAAATACTCACACACGAGATACAACAATAAGTACTGAAGATGGATCATCAGGAATAAATATACCTAGACCATCTGCATAACATAAAGATATATTTTGGTTACCGGAAAATACCAACAATTTTAATTATAATACACAATGGAAATCTAGAGGACAAAGATACCCTACAGATGAACCGATAATATTCCAGAATCATGAACAAGGAGCTATATTAAATATAACACATCATGATCCACAAAAATGGAATACTGTTATAGCTATTTGGAAACAAAGAGTTACTAATGATATTTATAAAAATTTTAATGTAGAAAATTTAACAACGGAAGAATTATTTGCTAGATTAGAAACATATTTAGGTGACTCAATTAAAGTGATATGGGAAAAATTTAAACAAGAATATCAACCCACATATCAATATTTAATAAATCTAGGAAATAATCCATTCAATTTCTTAAACTATGTAGGACAATTAGTCACTGGAAAAGACCCAAATTTAGGAAACACCACAGAACAAGCTGATGCCCTAAAAACATTAGAACAAATGTCTTTAACAGATTATCGATATATTAAACAATTTTGTAATGATTATATGTATTATGGAATAAAATCTGGATTATATTTTAATAAAGAAATAAGTGACAAACTATTTTTAAAATTACCTGGAATATTAGGACAACAAATACTCGAAGCTTTGAATAATTTTTTAAAAGACAAGGCTGAGCATATAACTAAAGCAGTTATGTACACGGTCTCGGTATAAAAGTACAATTTATAATTGAAACACTCAAAGGTAAATGTGCAGACCAATTAGCACAAAAACAATTAAAGGGAGATAATAGCTATTGCGATATAATGTATGTCACATAACAATACAATAGAAATATACCCTTCTATAGAAAACAAGCTAAACAAAATAGAAATTATCAAAAATCGAAATACAATACAAATTCCACTAAAGGCCAAAATAGCTATACTAGTAAACCTCGAAAAACAAATTCAAATTACTCTATCCGAAAATCTACAGCTAGAAAACCATTTTTATCTCAAGATAAACATGTTAGACGATATGAACCTAGAAAGACATATAAACAACAATTAAAGTGTTATACCTGCGGCAATACAGGACATTTTAGTAATAATTGCCCAAATTTACAAAATACATATACTCAGAATGCTTATTTAGTACAAAATACAAATCAAGCGTTATTAGAAATTGACAAAGATGTTTCCGATATCGAAAGCATTTATAGTATAATTACTATCCATGATAGGGAAGATATAGAACAAGAAGATCTTGAACAAAAACCAATAGAAGAATTATTCCACAACATCAATTTAAACCATATATTTATTAAATGACAAGTTGTTCTCATAATTGGATAAACAACAAAGGCAACCTACAAATAGGATGTCTCTACTGTGGCTTTTGGCCATCTTTACAAAACCGGTATCAATGTAACAAATGTTATAAAGAAGCCTGTAACTCTTGCCTTATTGGCAAAACCTCTCCATTTTTACGCACACCCGAATATTCAAATATAACTCTTCTCTCACTTACCTCAACCCAAAACACACCAGTTATACAAACTCCCACAGCACCTTCTGATCTTCGATTAACACAAATTGAATCAAATAATGCACAAGTCCAAACTTGCGTTTCAGCCCTCGAATCTGATATAGTCACTATTAAATCTGATATTCAAACAATGCACACAACCCTACATACCTTAACATCACAGGTCCAATATATTACTGAATTATTACAATTAAAACAACCTTCTCAATCACCGCCTAACGAGCTATATAACACTGAATATTCCACAAACTCTGACCCCGCTTCTTTTCCAACTTTCCAATGTTCAGCTCAACCAACTTTACATACTCTTTTGGTCAAAGTAAAACTAACAATTCTTTCCACTAACAAAGAGATATTTCTTATAGCCCATGTTGACACAGGATGTACAAAAAACCTCATTTCTTCCCATTTTATCTCTGAACATGATACTCAGCCCATATCTGACCCACAAACCACGATCAGTTATGGTATTGATAATATTCCCCATATATATACTCATCAACTCAAACCTTCCACAATTGTTTTTCGCAACCATTGTAAACAATATTCTCTTTCCTACCCCCTTGACACCGTTTATATCAAAACTGACATGCCCCCTTCTATCGATATGCTTTTGGGCTTAAATTTCCTTTTAAATCACAATGCGGGTCTTCTAATCACCAAAGAGGCCCTTCTTCTCTTTGATGGTTCTACCCTTACATCCACGGTTTCTACCAATGAATATCGCGCATCACGCCGTCGCATCACCCAATCAGAGTCGGCAACTTCGCGTGGTGGAATCATTAAGCTGACTTCCAAAACTCAAAAAACAAAACCCATCATTAACATTTCTTCAAACACATGCGCCTGTACACGAAATCAATGTGGATTACCTCCACTTCAATTACAATATAATGAACATATTGCAGAAACTTTTGAAAAAGGAACAATGAATGACTTATGCATAATAGAACCTGAACATTTTGAACATCTAATCACAGGAAAATCTTTATATTATAGTCTTGACTCAAACAATGAAATCCAACAGATAATTAGAAATTTAGAAAAACTAGAAATCATAGCAAATGACAATCCACTTAAACATTGGAATGTTACAAAACCAATTTGTAAATTAGAAATAATTAATCCTGAAATGCGAATAGATACAGGACAAGCGAAATATACACCTAAAGATAATGAAGAATTTCTATTATACATGAAAGAATTATTAGAATATAAATTGATACAAAAATCAAATTCTAGACACTCTAGTGCAGCCTTCATTGTAAATAATCATGCCGAACAAATTAGAGGAAAAACTAGAATGGTAATAAATTATAAAAGATTAAATGATAATACACATGAAGATTCTTACAAAATACCTAAAAGAGATTATTTGCTAAGTTATATACAAGATTGTACAATATTTAGCAAATTTGATTGTAAATCAGGTTTCCACCAAATAAAAATGCATAAAGACTCGATAGAATGGACAGCCTTTTCTACAACCTTAGGACATTTCGAGTGGTTAGTAATGCCCTTTGGATTAAAAAACGCTCCATCTGTCTTTCAAAGACGAATGGATGATATATTTTTAAAACATAAGAAATTTGATATAGTCTATATAGATGATATTTTAGTCTATAGTAAAACACCTCAAGAACATATTAGTTATTTGAAAATAATATTTGCCGAATTTATGAATAATGGTATAATTATTTCGAAAAAGAAAATGAAAATTGGTAAACAATACATTAAATTCTTAGGAATGGAATTAGGCAATGGTACTATTAAGTTACAACCCCATATTGCCACAAAAATACATAACTTTCCTGATAAATTAACATCGATAACACAAATTCGATCATTTTTAGGCTTAGCTAATCAAGCTAGACCTTTTATACAAAACTTAGGAAAATATTTAGGACCATTACTGTAAAATCCAGCTTTTACCTAACCCTGACCCGACCCGGTCATTGTTATGTTTGTAGGTCCAAAGACCCGAAGTGGTGGTAGGAGGGACTTATGGGCCCTACTGGTTGATGACGTAATGTCGGGATTCCATTTTATGGACATTGATGATGCTGCTCCTTCCTTGAGCACATTACCAGTGTTAAGTTAGAATCTGCGCACTGATGAAGAGCGAGGCAGTTGAAATAGCAAACGGACTCCGGTGCATAATCCGAAGGTACTCCCTGAAACTAGACCTCTTGAGTGAACTGTAGGAGAAAACCCCATGCAATTTGACCTTGTATAGCCCTCCAAGTCCGCACCTAAAGTTGCTGTACTATTCTGTAAAATTCTGCAGAGTGTGAATTGGTCGATACTATTGGTCGATACCATCGACCAAATGTATCGACCAACAAGTCTGCTGAGCCCAGATTTAAAGATTCTTAGAATATTCTTTTCTATTTATTTATTCCTCGAGACTGGAGCCCTATCCTCGCGTCTTTAACATCCGGGAACGTGAGAGAGCCTCCCAAGAACTCCTCCTTGGTAGTGGTGAAGCATCTTCTTCATCAATCATTGCCAACCACTTATTCCTACCTTCTTGTTCCACTTTAAAGGTATGACTCTCTCTCCTAATCACTTTCTCACTCATCTTTTCTCTATTTTACTGTTGGGACCATGGTCAAGGTGCTGCAACCTTGCATACACCTTGCCATGAACCTTCTAAACCCCACACAATGATGTTTTCACCGATGTGGCTATGATTGATTCACCTCATGATCATTGACTACACATTTCCATGATTTATTGCTTACCAACTTGCTTTATTTACCAAAACTGAGATGGAGCTCGTGTTTTACTAAATCTATACCTTGCATATGTGCTCCATGTTGCTTCTAAACGATTCCCTACCTAATCCCCCATGTTTTCCCCTAATTTGCATTGAGTTATAGCCAATGCTATGATCTACAACTCTTAACCTTAATATGTCAATTTGGGGATTTCCAAATGGACCATTGGATTATGAAAGTTTCTTGATAATTAGTGTCCCCATATTGTGCCTAGAATATCCTCCAAGTTTCATGTCAATCCGAGACCAGGAAGACCAAATCGGGCAAGAATCCGGAAAGCCAGCTTGCTGTCTCCCGGAATTGAATTGGTCGATACTATTGGCGAACTATCGACCAAATGTATCGACCAATAGAGTTACTTGTCAACAACTTTTGCCCGCTTCTGATTCGTTTGATCTCCGATTGTTCCGATTTCTTCTCTAACCTTTCATATATGCTTGTTTAGGACTTTAAGACTATTTGGGCCACTGCTTGTGATCTTGGACCATTCTCTTCTCCGATTCAAGGTAAGGATAGTTATCGATGTAATTACCTAGGATATGGAAATCTTGACTTGGTATTCCTATCCTAGTAAATATAGTTTCTAATTCATATCCTTATCATGTTAGACTTGCTACATATGTATTTTAACAGTAGCTTTGTGTTTACATTATATTACTTCAATGTTGTATCATGTTTATCAATTTCAATATATGATGACTTATGTCAATGTCATGAATCGAATGTTTATTATGACGTGGTATCTTGTGAACTGATATGATGAACTTGGGCATGTGATTGCTTAAGTATAACTTGGGATTGAGGGGTACCCTACTGGTGCTTCTGTCCTTGGACATCGGAGGGAATAGTATGGGATATTCTCCGAAGGTGTCCATTGACGCTTTCCCGGTGTAAAACCCAGCCCTAACCTTGACCCGGAAACCTTGTTATTTGTAGGTCCGATGACCCGAAGTAAAGTAAGAAGTCAGCTTTGGGCCATCCCAGTAGAGGACTTGGTGTCTGGCTTTGAATCCATGAAAGTTGATGATGAGGTTCTATTTATGGAAACTGAATCCTGATGAAGATCTGATTAGTTGATGGACTTGGAGTGCTCTCTATCTTGGTTTGAAGGCATTTCTACCTATTAGGTAAGTCACTTGACTTGTGTGCAAAACCCCTTTAGGATTGGATTTGATCTGGACCTTCAATTCCCTGTTTTGGTCTTGCTGTCAGCATTGGTCGACTGGGCCACTCGACCAATCCACTCGACCAATGAGTGCTGTCTTTGGCAATTAGGTTGTTCTTGCTCTATTTAAGTCCAACCTCGAGTCCACTTCGTATTTGCTGCCTCCAAACCCTCCGGAACGAACCAAAGACCTCTCGCAAGTCATCTCTCTTGCATCCTTGGTGTTTTCTTGACGGATCTTCGTCGAAACTCTTCTTTTTGCATCAAAAGGTATGTCTACTCTCTCTTCTTCTCCTCCATCTTTGTTTTTCTTTCCTTTTTGAGTTGAGACAAGAGAAGAGATGCTGCATTCTCTGTTGCAAACATCTCTCGAACATGTTCTCATGATCATCCTAAGGATTTGAGGCTAGAACAATGATCTTAACCATGATCATTGCAAGCTTTTGAAGGAATCATGATCAAACCATGATCTAATCTTTGATTAAACTTCTAATCTGAATTCTGATCTCTTTGGATCTTCTTTGTTGATCATGTTAGTAGTTAATTACTGTGTTTTCTTTCCATGATCCATAGTCTATAGATTTCTAGTTGTTCTCTTCTACCATACTATGTGTTCTTCATGATGCATGGTAGTTACATATATGGTAGGTTTTATTTCCTTATTTAGATTTATGCTTCTAAGCCTTATTCCATGAAGATCTATGTATGTTTTCATGATACCATTACCGAAAGCAATGATCCATCCTCCTATTGTTCTTGTCTTTGTTTTCTATTTCAAATTCATCAAGATCCATGATTGATTTAATTATGGTAACTTTTTGTTTCCTAATTTGGATCTTGATATCTTGATTTGATTAGTGTTTTGAGGTCCCCTATATGTTAGAATACTACTGATGTAGTCTACCCCTTGATTAGTACCCTTTTGAACCACCAAATTCGGATTTCATATCTTAAAACTCTGTTTTTTTAGGCTTATCGTCTCGCATTGGTCGATCGATTGGTCGACTGACCACTCGACCAATCCACTCGACCAATGAGTACAAAGAACTCTAGAATTGGTCTATGTTGGATGTCTTGGTATCTTTTCTGTTAGGGATCTTTCCTAATATGTTGTATATACTTGTTTAGGACCTTCTTCTCAAGTTTGCCAAGATCTTACTTGATTTCTTAGGATTCCTTTGCGAGTTATAAAAGGTAAGGATGGTTATTTCCTTAATTACATAGATAGCATGAATCTAGTTTCTATATTTGAATATCATAGATATGATTCCTAAATTAGATTCTTACAATGATATACTACTGTTGCATAACTTTGATTACAAGTAGCATTACTTATTCATATTAAATTGATTCATGTATGATTTACTTACCAATGTTATACAAGTGATTGTAATTATTGATTTCTTTCCATATATGAAGTTACCATATATGTGATGATATGAATTGATGCATGTGTATGCTTAAGTATGGTTTGGAAAGGAGAGGTGTCCTTTTGACACTTCTGTCCTTGGACTACTACGGGAATATTATGGGATGTTTCCGGAGATGCCCTCTGGACACCTTCCTAAACCGTTGGATGACATATCTAGGATTTGTCTAGTAGTGTTTGGCTAGGATGTCCTGTTATGTCGACCCTAATCGGAGGGGTATTGAGACCGAACGACCCGTGGTAGCAATGGGGATTCATGGGCGCTCAAGACCGGTAACCAACCCGTGAGAGGACAGGAATCACATTGTGGGGGCCATTTATTGGTAGGGTTGCATATGGTTAGACTTGGGCTCACGGGCGCTTAAGACCGGTAACCAACCCGTGAGAGGACGTGAGAGCTTCCCGTTTACCATATGTGGATAACCAATAGGGTTGATGAGTCCGTAGTCCGAGTTGGTCGGTGCCATAGGATACGCCGACTCTAGTGTGAAGGATACCGGAAAGGATCGTCGTGGACGAGGAATGGAAGTATCTCGGATCCGACTTGATGTAACTAAGTAGAAGACTTGCATTTGGCTAGGTTTTACCCCCGACATGCGCCAGTACTTATACCAAATGGTTGTGAGAGAGTGTGTTGACTTAACCCCCCGCCATGGTTTGTCCCGAGGGATGAAGGACCCATTACCAATCGGCTGCTCAAGACCGGTGAAATGATCCGTGAGAGAATCCAAGATATCTTAAATGGTTGAGGATGTGAGTGGACTTTCCTAAAGAAGTACGGTGCTATGACTTAAAGCATGTCCGCCAATAGAGACCAGCATACATAGAGTTAGATTCATTCATTCATTGTTTGTCTCATATCATATTGCATTTATGTTTGTTCCGGAATCCCGCCATTTATGTTATTATGGATTTTTAATCGCCTTTACCGAGTTTCTTTGAAACTCATTCCTTTATTGTACAATGTTGTTAGACTATCCCGCAGTACCGAGTACTATGACGGTCCCTATGAAGAAGCGCAAGGCGAAGAGGCATATCT
Organism: Hakea prostrata; assembly: GCF_041222555.1. Classification (NCBI taxonomy): domain Eukaryota; kingdom Viridiplantae; phylum Streptophyta; class Magnoliopsida; order Proteales; family Proteaceae; genus Hakea; species Hakea prostrata. The sequence continues at coordinate 67,820 of NW_028291195.1, read as the reverse complement.
CCAGGAAGGTGATTGCGGTTACCACAATTACTCCGAAGATCCCACGAGTGGTTATGCTCCGTACGATGCTTAGTCCGACCATTGAGTGGAAGCGTCCTTGTGCCATTTATGAGATTTACACTTACAAGGATGTTGTCTATAAAGTGGAGAACAATTTAGTTACCCAATGTACTTGCTACTGGGATTAGATTTTATTTAGTTTATTCTTTAGAGCTACTTTTCCGCTGGATGTAAAGTGGGATTTTTGCCTCACTTTACTTATCTGTTTGATACTCTGATTATATCTATTATTCTGATTCATTTATGATTCATTCTTTCTTTATTGGATCTATGATTTATCTTCCGCACTCTTGTTATGATTGTTCATGATTATGTTATTGTTTATGTGGGAGGTTGATCACTCGATACCTGATCTTCGGGCCGTGGATCACACTCTCGGCATGCCGGATAGGGTACCGCCGGGAGGGCGTGATGATTGGTATCGAGCCCAAGGTTCGAGGAGATCCTAACTACAAAAGACAACAACTGAACATTCCCGAGTCATTGATCCGAAATGACTCTTCTACTCTTAGAAGTGAATAATAGAACACCGAATTAGAAACTTGACCTTTGAGGTATAACGTAAGCAGTTCCGAATAACATACCATAATTATACTTGAACAAATGTCACTAATGCAAGGAAAAGAAAAGTGCATAACATACAATAATTAAAGAGAAACAAAATGAACTTCATTAATTTCAAAGGTTTTTACAACGATTACATCTGAAATGCATAAATGGAAATCCTAAGGTACAGCTTCTATCTAGGTGATCCGCTCCGATCTCTCGTATGCTCCGAACTCCTCTCGCTAGCCGAGTCACCCGATGCTCTATCCTATCCCGTCGTGACTCCATCCTCTCGTACATCTGCTCCCCGTCCGACCTCCATCCTCTCTAGCATGGAAGTCATCGATCTCATCTGTGCTCCAAGATCCGAAGTCTCCGGAACCGCATGTGAAGGGCCACCTACCTCGAAGTGTGATGAAGGAAACTCGTGATGCACGTGGCTCAGCCTCGCGCATATCTCGCATCATCTCCGGCCCGATCATCACTATCGAGACCGATATCCTCTCCTCCATCCTCTCGATCCCCGATCCTCATCCTCCGATTCATCATCATCCTCACCCTCCGGACCAGAGATCTCTCCGATCGCCGTAGTCTCATCCGACGAATGGTCCGAGTCCCAATAGGGTATCCCCGTGATCTAGTGTCCACCGGTGTATCCTCGAAACTCACCCCGAAATGCCCGAAGATCAAAGTCGTAGCCTCCCATAGCAAAGGTTCCGCATGCTAGGCCGCAGAACTAAGTCCAAGCATGACCCGCTGAATGATGTAGGAGAGATCGATCTCGAAGCCCATGTAGATGCGGTAGATGACTAAGGCCTCCATCACCGTGACCCGATGGTGATGTCCGGCTTTCGCCATGATGTTTCGGCCGACTATGCGACCGATAATCCGTGCAGAACCCGTCATCCGTCCGCTAGTCCACGGTGTGAAGCATCGACGGCTATCCCATAGCGTAGAGCATATCTCGCGAAGCTCGTACGGCATCGATGGGCTGTCCAGATCTGCTCCTGCAGGTATCCACACACACCGCTGTGGATAGTAAGGAACCCGCAAGATCTCAGCCAAGTGTCCGGGTAGAGAAGCGAATCTGAGTATGGAAGACCCCGCTCCCGAGGACAAGTCTAAGTGGATGTCCTTGGCCTCGAGCCTCCTCTCGTGTAAGTTAGGTTGCTGAAGAACAACCTCACTAGTTCCGGCATACCGGTAGATCCTCGGTGAAGAGATGAGTCCACCGCAAAGTGTCGAACCTCTCGCCGAATCCTAAAGGCTCCGAGCTGGCGTAAGTGAAGTAGACGTCCCATCTCGATATTGCAAGAGGGTGGAAGTAGGCCTCGTACAGAACTCGGCCCGAGGTGTGTCAAACATGTCCGGTCTCCTAACCTCCCCGTCTAGGCTCGAAAGGAACCCGACCTCTGCCCCTAAGAGCACCTACGATGCGACCACGACCTCTACCTCGTCCTCGCCCTCCCCTTTGCATAGTGTATCTGTGAAAGAGACAAGAGACAATTCCAATTAGTGCTATTTTAAGATTTGAGCCAAAAGGGTATTTTCGTAATTTTTCGGAAAATTTCAAATTTGGGGGAAATTTGATTTGAACATACTAGCATGTGCGCAATACTTGGAATTTCATGTCTATGAAGTTTGTTTGATGAAAATCGATCGAAAACTTGGATTAAAGCGAAAAATTCAGCAAGAAGGAAATTTGGGATTTTGCAATTTAGGTCAAAATTGGATTTTTGAAAAGTTGAAATTGGTTAAATCAAATTGTATGGACCTATCTACAATGTCATCTTGAGCATGTAGCATTTGATCTCGTGTGAAAATTCCAAGCGGTTTGAGAGAAAACGAAATTTTTCTAAAGATATCGATTTCGGTATAAAACTTTGCGAGATGAGCACCAATGTGTTAAAACTTGTTGTCTATGCATGGCATTGTGTTTAAAACCTAAGGAATATGTTTCTAAGCATTCCTAAGCATGATTTCTAGCATTGGATTCAAGTAAAGCATGGTTTTATTGAAATGCAAGCATGAGAAGATGAAAATGGAAGGAAGATTAAGAGGTTTACCTTGTTTGTGAAGATGGTGTGTTGTGGTGTTGTTGTTGAAGCACTAAATCACCTCAAGAACACTTGTGGGAACTCTTGGAGATTTTCCCTAGAGCTCTCTCACCTTTGGAAGAAGTTAGAATGAGGTTGGAATGTGGAAATGAGGCTTATAATGCGAATTTTCGCATTCTCACCTCGCATTGGTTGACTCATTGGTCGATCACGGTCACTCGACCAATCACTCGACCAATGGTCACAATGGACCTCATTTGCTGTTGAATTTTTGGAAAATGTGATTTTTGCCTTATGGAATATTGTTTGATGACTATATGGATATATTTAAGCATGATTTAAGTTTTCAAATCATTTGGACTTGTGGTTTATGTTGAATCTTCAAAATTCGGTATTTTGATGTTCTCGGTTTTGCAGAATGGTTACTCCGAGAAGTGGGCGTGGTGAATCCAAAGTGGTCATGGAGGTGGTGAAGTACCTCAGGGAGGTGGTGAAGTACCTCATGGAGGTGGTGAGATACCAAATGTTGATCGGGGTACTCATGAGATCCCCGGTGCCCCGAATGTTGGAAGTTTCGAGATATTGCCAATATTATGGGCAATATGATGCGACAGCAAGCAGCTCGCTTCAACCAGATGTTGGTGGGTTTCATGACTCGCATAATGAGACCCGGGCTGGTGCTAATGCGAATCCTCATGCCGCAGTCCCGAATGCGGGAGGTTTAGCTAGAACTCCTCATACTCGCCTCGATGGAGAGTTTTCTCTCAAGATGCAAGTACCCACTTTCACCGGAGTTACTAAGGACCCCTTGTTTCCTAACAAGTGGCTTCGTGAGTTGGAGAAGGCTTTCCGACATCCGCAATGCTCGGAAGCTCGTAAGATTTTGTTTGCTGAACGAAGTTGCAACAAGAAGCCGATGCATGGTGGATCTCCACTCGTCCTGTTTTGGAAGGTTTGCATGCAGGAGTTGTAACTTGGGAGTTATTCAAAGAGGCTTTTTGTATGAACTACTTTCCCGAGGCGGTGAAGGATGCGAAGGAAGCTGAGTTTATGATTCCGACTCAAGGAACTCGTCCGTGTTGGAGTACCAACGAAGTTCGAGGAGCTTCATTTCTTTGCTCCAGATTCTTTGAAGGAAGACCTCGCCAAAGCAAAGAAGTTCTTCAAAGGACTGCGTCCCGCCATTAAAGCTTACCTCACAATCCAGCCTATAGTGAGCTATGCTCAAGTGGTGCGAGAACTCGAAGAAGTTGGAAGAAACAGAGAAGGAAAGTGCTCGGGTGCAAAAGCCTTGGCGATCAAGGAATTCTGGTTTGGTGGATCGTAATGACCGTCGTTTTGTGAGACCTACACCCTACCCCACTCCTACCTTTCGGGCTAAGAGTGTAGGTCGAACACGGGTTTTCAGCAGCCCGGCCGCTTTAGGACAAGATGGCGGAAACCGACCACCAGCAAGAGCAAGTGCAAGTGCAAGTGCAAGGCCTTTTGTTCGAAGCCCTCTGTTGCAGCCACCCCCGTTGGATCCAAAGAATCCCGTTTGCTTCTACTGCGCAAGCAAGCTGGTCATTTTGCTCGTGCTCGTCCGAGCGGCCCGCCCAAAGCAGCCTGCCCCCGGTGGTGAAGAGTGCTCATGCTCCTCCCTCTGGTAGAGTTTTCAGTATTTCCGGGCTTGAGCAGGATCCAAGCCATGATGTGATTACAGGTACATTGTTAGTCGCTTCTATTTCTGCATTTGTCTTATTTGATACGGGTGCATCTCATTCGTTCATGTCATCTCGCATTCATCAAGAAGACTAACCTAATCCCGGAGAAGTTGTCTAGTTGTTTATTGATTAGTACACCTACTGGTCCTGTTGTGAAACTAGATAAGGGGTTATCTAAATGTCCCGTGTTGATTGGTGAGAAGAACTTGGAAGCCAATTTTGTGATTCTTGACATGAAGGACTTCGATGTTATTTTGGGAATTGATCGGTTGACAGCCCACAAAGTTGTGTTCCTTTGTTCCTCAAAGAAGATTCAGTTCCATATTTGTGGAAGTCCGGTCTTAGAATTTCGGGGTGAAAAGAGAAGGGTTTGTAAGAAGGTGCTGTCTCATGCACCGATGCAAGTCTATGCCCTAGTGGATGATGCTTCATCCGAAGGCAAGGGTATAGTGGAGAAAAGAGTCGATGAAGTCGAGTTGTCTGCGACTTTGTTGATGTCTTCCCCGATGATCTATCGGGAGTGCCTCCGGACGAGAGATGTCGAATTCTCTATTGATCTCGTCCCCGGTGCTGCTCCGGTATCTAAAGCTCCGTACAGATGGCTCCTACTGAGTTGAAAGAGTTGCAAAATCAGTTGAATGAGCTCATAGATAGAGATTTCGTGCAGCCTAGTGTGTCACCTTGGGGAGCTCCGGTTTTGTTCGTCAAGAAGAAAGACGGTAGTATGCGCTTGTGCATCGACTACCGTGAGTTGAATAAGTTGACTATCAAGAATAGATATCCGCTGCCCGGAATCGATGATCTCTTCGATCAGTTGAAGGGTGCAGTTGTGTTCTCAAAGATTGACTTAAGGTCCGGATATCACCAATTGAAAGTGAAGTCTAGTGATATCTTCAAGACAGCTTTCCGAACGCGGTATGGTCACTACGAGTTTAGAGTCATGCCCTTCGGATTGACCAATGCTCCTGCGGTGTTCATGGACCTCATGAACCGAGTATTTCATGATGTGCTTGATAAGTTTGTGATTGTTTTCATTGATGACATCTTGATCTATTCGAAGAGCGAAGAAGAGCATGCGAGTCATCTAAGTTTCACCTTGCAAAGGTTGCGAGAAAAGAAGTTGTTCGCTAAGTTTAGCAAGTGTGATTTCTGGCTTAAGAGAGTGGTATTCCTTGGTCATGTAGTTTCAGCCGAAGGTATTCGTGTCGATCCTGAAAAAGTCCAAGCTGTGGCTGATTGGGAGAGACCGAAGTCATTAACGGAAATAAGAAGTTTTCTTGGATTGGCGGGTTACTACCGAAGGTTTATTGAGAACTTTTCTCGGTTGGCTGCTCCTATGACTAAGTTGACCAGGAAAGAAGAGAAGTTTGTTTGGTCTGACGCTTGTGAGAAGAATTTCCAAGAGTTGAAAGATAGATTGACAAGTGCCCCGGTTTTGACTATACCTGATAGTTCCGGTGGTATGACAGTTTATACCGATGCGTCAAAGATTGGGTTGGGTTGTGTACTGATGCAACATGGCAAGGTCGTAGCCTATGCTTCTCGGCAATTGAAGGATTATGAGCGGAATTACCCCACTCACGATCTAGAACTTGCCGCCGTTGTCTTTGCTTTGAAGATTTGGCGACATTATCTTTACGGTGAGAAGATTGCCATTTTCACGGATCATAAGAGTTTGAAATACTTCTTTACCCAAAAGGAGTTGAACATGAGACAAAGGAGATGGTTGGAACTAGTCTCCGATTATGATTGTGATATTCAGTATCATCCTGGGAAAGCAAATGTTGTTGCTGATGCTCTTAGTAGGAAGAACCAGAAGAAGACTTTGGATTTGAATGCTTTGAGTTTACCATTGTGGTCTTCTATTGAGAGTTTTGATTTGGAAATCGTTCCTGAGAATTCTGATTTTATTCTTTCTGCCATGACGGCAAGATCTGGTCTTAGAGATAAGATTGTTGCTCTGCAGAGTTCTGATCAAGAGTTTTTGATCAAAGTTGAGAAGATTTCTTCGAATCTTGAGTCGGACCCCGACTTTGGTATATCCATGGATGGTGCTTTGTTGTTTAGAGGAAGACTGTGTGTGCCTGCAAACGAAGAAGTTAAGAAAGAAATATTGAAGGAAGCACACCAGTCGGTCTTTCTCAGACACACCGGAAGCACCAAGATGTACAAGGACTTGAAGGAACATTTTTGGTGGATTGGTCTAAAGGCGGATGTTGATGATTTTGTTGCCAAGTGTGAGACTTGCCAACGTGTGAAAGCCGTTCGACAACCTCCATCTGGATTACTTCAGCCTCTTCCTATTCCTAGTTGGAAGTGGGAGGATATCTCCATGGACTTTGTGACTAGCTTGCCTCGGACAAGTAAAGGCAATGACACTGTGTGGGTGATTGTTGATAGGTTGACCAAATCAGCCCATTTCATTCCTATGAAGATCACTCATACTCTGGATAAGCTAGCAAGGCTTTATGTGGATAATGTGGTGCGTCTGCATGGTGTGCCATTGAGTATTGTTTCGGATCGTGATCCTAGGTTCACCTCAAGGTTTTGGAATAGTTTGCAGAAGGCCTTGGGAACCCAATTGAACTTGAGTACAGCTCATCATCCACAGTCCGATGGACAATCCGAGCGGACAATTCGGACATTGGAAGACATGCTCGAGATCTTGTGTGGTGGATATGGGTGGTAATTGGGATGAACACCTAGCTTTGGTTGAGTTTGCCTATAACAACAGTTATCAAGCAACAATAGGCATGGCTCCATTCAAGGCTTTGTATGGCAGTACTTGTAGGACACCTTTGTACTGGACTGAGACAGGTGAAAGAAAAGTCTTAGGTCCTGAGATGATTGAAGCTACGAGTGCTATGGTAGATATGATAAGAGAAAGGATTAAGTCTCGCCTATCGAGACAGAAATCTTATGCGCGATAAGAGAAGGACCGATTTGGAATTTCAAGTTGGAGAGAAAGTCTTTCTGAAGGTCTCACCAATGAAGGGTGTGATGAGATTCAATGTTAAGGGAAAGCTTAGCCCTCGTTACATTGGACCTTTCGAGATTTTGGAAAAGGTTGGACCTGTTGCGTATCGATTAGCATTACCTCCGCCTCTTGCTGGTGTGCACAATGTGTTTCATATTTCGATGCTCCGAAAATACATAGAGAATCCGAACACATTTTGCAGCAAGCACTCGAAGGACTTAGTGCTGATTTGACCTATGATGAAGAACCGGCCGAAATCTTGGATAGGAAGGACAAGCAGCTGCGGAATCGCACCATTCCTTTGGTGAAGATTCGGTGGAAGAACCATACCCTTGAAGAAGCTTCTTGGGAGAAGGAAGAAGATATGAAGGAGAAGTTTCCTTACCTCTTTGGAAGCACAGTACGCTTTCAATTTCGGGGACGAAATTTCTTTAAGGGGGGAGAATGTAAAACCCAGCCCTAACCTTGACCCGGAAACCTTGTTATTTGTAGGTCCGATGACCCGAAGTAAAGTAAGAAGTCAGCTTTGGGCCATCCCAAGAGAGGACTTGGTGTCCGGCTTTGAATCCATGAAAGTTGATGATGAGGTTCTATTTATGGAAACCGAATCCTGATGAAGATCTGATTAGTTGATGGACTTGGAGTGCTCTCTATCTTGGTTTGAAGGCATTTCTACCTATTAGGTAAGTCACTTGACTTGTGTGCAAAACCCCTTTAGGATTGGATTTGATCTGGACCTTCAATTCCCTGTTTTGGTCTTCTTTGTCGGCATTGGTCGACCGATTGGTCGATCGGGCCATCGACCAATCCACTCGACCAATGAGTGCTTGTCTTTGGCAATTAGGTTGTTCTTGCTCTATTTAAGTCCAATCTCGAGTCCACTTCGTATTTGCTGCCTCCAAACCCTCTGGAACGAACCAAAGACCTCTCGCAAGTCATCTCTCTTGCATCCTTGGTGTTTTCTTGACGGATCTTCGTCGAAACTCTTCTTTTTGCATCAAAAGGTATGTCTACTCTCTCTTCTTCTCCTCCATCTTTGTTTTTCTTTCCTTTTTGAGTTGAGACAGTAGAAGAGATGCTGCATTCTCTGTTGCAAACATCTCTGAACATGTTCTCATGATCATCCTAAGGATTTGAGGCTAGAACAATGATCTTAACCATGATCATTGCAAGCTTTTGAAGGAATCATGATCAAACCATGATCTAATCTTTGATTAAACTTCTAATCTGAATTCTGATCTCTTTGGATCTTCTTTGTTGATCATGTTAGTAGTTAATTACTGTGTTTTCTTTCCATGATCCATAGTCTATAGATTTCTAGTTGTTCTCTTCTACCATACTATGTGTTCTTCATGATGCATGGTAGTTACATATATGGTAGGTTTTATTTCCTTATTTAGATTTATGCTTCTAAGCCTTATTCCATGAAGATCTATGTATGTTTTCATGATACCATTACCGAAAGCAATGATCCATCCTCCTATTGTTCTTGTCTTTGTTTTCTATTTCAAATTCATCAAGATCCATGATTGATTTAATTATGGTAACTTTTTGTTTCCTAATTTGGATCTTGATATCTTGATTTGATTAGTGTTTTGAGGTCCCCTATATGTTAGAATACTACTGATGTAGTCTACCCCTTGATTAGTACCCTTTTGAACCACCAAATTCGGATTTCATATCTTAAAACTCTGTTTTTTTAGGCTACTGTCTGCATTGGTCGACTGATTGGTCGACTGGACCACTCGACCAATCCACTCGACCAATGAGTACAGCAACTCTAGAATTGGTCTATGTTGGATGTCTTGGTATCTTTTCTGTTAGGGATCTTTCCTAATATGTTGTATATACTTGTTTAGGACCTTCTTCTCAAGTTTGCCAAGATCTTACTTGATTTCTTAGGATTCCTTTGCGAGTTATAAAAGGTAAGGATGGTTATTTCCTTAATTACATAGATAGCATGAATCTAGTTTCTATATTTGAATATCATAGATATGATTCCTAAATTAGATTCTTACAATGATATACTACTGTTGCATAACTTTGATTACAGTAGCATTACTTATTCATATTAAATTGATTCATGTATGATTTACTTACCAATGTTATACAAGTGATTGTAATTATTGATTTCTTTCCATATATGAAGTTACCATATATGTGATGATATGAATTGATGCATGTGTATGCTTAAGTATGGTTTGGAAAGGAGAGGTGTCCTTTTGACACTTCTGTCCTTGGACTACTACGGGAATATTATGGGATGTTTCCGGAGATGCCCTCTGGACACCTTCCTAAACTGTTGGATGACATATCTAGGATTTGTCTAGTAGTGTTTGGCTAGGATGTCCTGTTATGTCGACCCTAATCGGAGGGGTATTGAGACCGAACGACCCGTGGTAGCAATGGGGATTCATGGGCGCTCAAGACCGGTAACCAACCCGTGAGAGGACAGGAATCACATTGTGGGGGCCATTTATTGGTAGGGTTGCATATGGTTAGACTTGGGCTCACGGGCGCTTAAGACCGGTAACCAACCCGTGAGAGGACGTGAGAGCTTCCCGTTTACCATATGTGGATAACCAATAGGGTTGATGAGTCCGTAGTCCGAGTTGGTCGGTGCCATAGGATACGCTGACTCTAGTGTGAAGGATACCGGAAAGGATCGTCAGGGACGAGGAATGGAAGTATCTGGATCCGACTTGATGTAACTAAGTAGAAGACTTGCATTTGGCTAGGTTTTACCCCCGACATGCGCCAGTACTTATACCAAATGGTTGTGAGAGAGTGTGTTGACTTAACCCCCTGCCATGGTTTGTCCCGAGGGATGAAGGACCCATTACCAATCGGCTGCTCAAGACCGGTGAAATGATCCGTGAGAGAATCCAAGATATCTTAAATGGTTGAGGATGTGAGTGGACTTTCCTAAAGAAGTACGGTGCTATGACTTAAAGCATGTCTGCCAATAGAGACCAGCATACATAGAGTTAGATTCATTCATTCATTGTTTGTCTCATATCATATTGCATTTATGTTTGTTCCGGAATCCTCGCCATTTATGTTATTATGGATTTTTAATCGCCTTACCGAGTTTCTTTGAAACTCATTCCTTTATTGTACAATGTTGTTAGACTATCCTGCAGTCTTGAGTACTATGACGGTCCCTATGAAGAAGCGCAAGGCGAAGAGGCATATCTCCGGGAAGGTGATTGCGGTTACCACAATTACTCTGAAGATCCCACGAGTGGTTATGCTCCGTACGATGCTTAGTCCGACCATTGAGTGGAAGCGTCCTTGTGCCATTTATGAGATTTACACTTACAAGGATGTTGTCTATAAAGTGGAGAACAATTTAGTTACCCAATGTACTTGCTACTGGGATTAGATTTTATTTAGTTTATTCTTTAGAGCTACTTTTCCGCTGGATGTAAAGTGGGATTTTTGCCTCACTTTACTTATCTGTTTGATACTCTGATTATATCTATTATTCTGATTCATTTATGATTCATTCTTTCTTTATTGGATCTATGATTTATCTTCCGCACTCTTGTTATGATTGTTCATGATTATGTTATTGTTTATGTGGGAGGTTGATCACTCGATACCTGATCTTCGGGCTGTGGATCACACTCTCGGGTATGCCAGATAGGGTACCGGCTGGGAGGGCGTGACACCCGGGTTATTGAATGACATGCATAGGATTTGTCTAGATGTATGGCTAGGATGTCCCTATCATATCAGACCCGATTCGGAAGGGCATTGAGACCGAACAACCCGTGGTAGTAGTGTGGATTTGTGGGCGCTCAAGACCGGTATCCACTCCGTGAGAGGACATAAATTGCATTACGGTTACCCGGAAGGGGCCATTTATTGATAGGGTTACAAATGGCTAGACTTGGGCTCACGGGCACTCAAGACCGGTGAAATGATCCATGAGAGGGACGTGAGAGCTTCCCGTTTACCATTTGTGGATGACCAATAGGGTTGATGAGTCCGGTGAGTAATATCCGTGACTCTAGTGTGAAGGATACCGGAAAGGATCCCGAGAGGGGAGGAATGGAAGTATCCGGAACTGACATGATATGATTAAGTAGATGACTTGCATTGGGCTAGGCTATACCCTGACATGCGCCAATACTTAGACCAAACGGTGATGTGAGAGAGCGGTGACCGACACCCCAACCATGGATTTGTCCGAGAGGGATGTAGGACCCAAGTCACCCCGGTGATGAGTGACTGAGACTACCCAAAGAAGTATGGTGCTATGACTTAAAGCATGTCTACCATAGATGACCAGCATACTTAGAATAATGTCATATTGCATTATATGCCTCATATCATCTGCATCATTTTATGATTATCTTGTGGTTTATATGTGGAGGGATAACTTCCTTGCTGAGTTCTTTTGAACTCATTCCTTTTCTCGTTGCAATATTTTGTTAGGCTACTCTACAGGTGATTTCTCCGATGGTGCCCTCCCTGAGACGGACCCGGATACCTCATACTACTATCCGGAGGCTGGCTACACTAAAGACTTCGGTGACCATACCGAAGAAGATCACCCGGCGTACCAGGGTTAGCCCTGGAGTTGTATGGGAGCAGTCATGTTGGATCTCCATGGTCCTCACCGTTGAGGAGGACATATCCATTGTGGAGGAGACTTATGAGTAGTTACTACTTCTTTTGTGACAGTTAAACTTAGAAGAATTGTAATAACTTTAATTTATCTTCATAACTTGAGACTTGTACTTAACTTAATTTTGACCTCACTTCCGTTTGGTGAAGGAGTGGATTCCGCCCACTGCCTTCTTAAGTTATCTGATTTGATATTTATTTCCGCACTCTGATTATGTCTGACACCTTATTTTTGAATTCCGTGATCACTCATTGTTAGTTTATGATTATTATCTGTTCATGATTGTATTATCGTTGATGTGGATTATGTGGTCCCTGAACTATGGATCTGCGGGGCTGTGGATCACATCCCGGGTATGCCAGATAGGGTACCGGCTGGGTGGATGTGACAATTACACCATAAAACTTCATCGAATGGAGAACACAGATGGAATAATCAAGATATTCTTCTTGTACAAAAAATTAAAAATCTTTTCTTAAATATTCCCTCATTAAGATTACCTACAGATAAGGATTATCGAATAATAGAAACTGACGGTTGTGAAGCTGGCTGGGGAGCCATTTTAAAAATTAAACCATCAGAACAACACCCTAAATCAACTAAAGAAATCAGTAGGTATAACTCAGGAAAGTTTAGTATAAAAACATTGACATCTGTTGAATACGAAATTGAGGCCTTATTAAAAGGACTTGATTGTATGGAAATATTCTTAACAAATCGACCATTTACAATTAGAATTGACTGTGAAGCCATAGTCAAGGCATATAATAATTTAAATGAAAGGAAAAAACAACATAGGAGATGGGTTCTTTTAAGAAACCATTTTTATAATAGAGGATATAAAATTACAATAGAACATATAAAAGGTGTAGATAACAAAATTGATGATTTACTATCCAGGATATACCAAATTTTACAGGACCCTGGTTAACCTCCTCTATTTTATGATTACACGGGAAGATGATATGATCAGGGATCTCATACAAAGGAGTAATACAACTCCAGAACAAAGCTCTTCAGCTTCTCCTCTTATAACCCCCTCACAATTATTGAATAATACATTCTCACCACAAACACGGCGTTTACCTGCCAGCATAATGGGAGCAGTCGGTAATTCAAATACCAGTGCAGCTCGCACATTCCCTTCTTTCTCACCACACAGAATTTCCTCTCCCCCAGAAACTATAAACTTTGGAAAACATATTCTGTTCAAAAACTCTCACATGAAGTTTGAAAATAGCAATGGCTATATGATCAGTGATGAAGAGCAAATATGTTTGGACAACATATGGTACAATGCAAACAAGTGCATCACTCAACATAAAGCTATCTCAGGATTAGCCAATGCCATACATGCTGCTGCTTTCCTATACGGACAACTGCGAACAAAGAAAGGCAAGGCGAAGTTCTACGTCGTCTACCAAGGACACAATACTGGCATTTTTCTTGATTGGGAAGATGTTGTAGAAGCAACAAAGGGTTATCCCACTCCTTTCTTCAAGGGATATGAGACCCTCGAACAAGCACAGATCTTTGCCAAGTCGATGATTGGCCCAACATATTACGTAGATCCAAAACTACGTAATGCTTCTCCTCAACAACCTTCTTTCTCCAACATGGCTCAGAGGAACACAACTTGTATACAATGCGAGCCAATCAAGAACAAAAATAGAGAACTCTTGGATCAAGTAGCCAATTGTTCTATGAGGATAAGCAAGTTACAAATAGAAACTGCTACAAAAGAAAGACTAATTCAGCGATTAGAAGCTTCGAACAAAAGCCTCTTAGCTGATCTACAACTTTACAAAGCACAAGATACTCCATCAGCAAACGATGCTCAACAAGTTGAACAAATATCACCAGGCTCTAGCTCACAATCACCAATGGAGGCCTTCAAAACAGAGATACTTGGAGAAATAGAAGCTCTCCTTTTTTTTTGGGTACTGGTGCTTTTTTAATACTGGAAATTATATGTCGCTGGATGGGTGCGAACCCAAGACCTCCCCATGGGAGTCTGGGCCTTTAACTGCTCTACTAACCCACCATTGACAATTTTTTCAAATATATTATCGTAACTTCCTTATTATGAAGGTCTAGGATACTTTATTTACCTCGAGAAAGAGTCCTGGTCCTCTATGGGTTAAAAGATGCCCCCTAACATTCCACCTCTTTACGAGGGTTCCAAAGCGGTCTTCTTCCTCAATCTTTTATCCTCCCATGTAGAAGAACTCAACTCAAAAAAAAAAAAAAAAAAAAAAAAAAAAATAAAAAAAATAAAAAAAATAATAATAATAATAATTACTTATTGCTTCCATGTAGTCTTACTATTTTTTGCCTTTCCTTTCTCCTTGATTATAATAAACCTACTTTGGAGTGGTTTACCAATTTTTATTTTTATTTTTATTTTTTGGGTAAAAAGTTTACTAAAATTTAGACTAGACAATTTTTTTTTTGGTAAACATAAATATTTATTAAGAGAACCGTGTTATACACCTAGTTGAGGAAGATCCTGCAACCAGGGAGTGGAATGTGGCCAAAATGTCCTACACGGTGTGGACACGACCTTTCAAGCCAGGGCATCAGCATAAGAATTTGAAGCCCTTGGATTTTTTACAAAAGTGCAAACATCAATTGTAGAACTTAAAGCAAATACATCATCTAGGATATCCTTTGTAGCTTGAGATTGAGAGCTATCCAACCCTAAGAGGTAAGAGATACAAGCTGCATTATCTGAAGCAATCTGAATACGTCGATAACCACGATCGAGGGCAGCAAGAACGCTCTGTCGAATAGCTATCGCCTCACCAATTTGGATATCCCTGAACTTCCAAGGTATGGAGCATGCACAAACCAAACCATCTGTTTCCATAATTAAGTAACCAACACCACCATTAATTGAACCAGGACAAAGACTTGCATCACAAAAGACATATGCTTGTAAAGTATACGGTTGTGGGGTCCTCTGGTTCAAAAGCACTGATTCCCTTGGTTCCACTGAATTAACTTGTAATACTCTAGAATACCCACAAGCCATTTGGAATTCGTGTGATGCCACTCGTGCTTTTTGAATGATAGTTGTGGGCTGCATATCCTTGTGAGAAAAAATTAGTGCACACCTAGCCAACCAAAGATGCCAAAGGAGGAAACTCATATCAGTCCACAGAGAACGTCTCACTTGTTTTGATAAAACATCAAAGGTCTTCCACGATGCTATAAAATTAGCTATGCATGGAGATGAACCTTCCGGTGGGGAGAAGCCCATGCCACTGCCATACCAAATCAATCAAGCATAAGGACATCCCAAAAAAATATGGCCGATGGTCTCTTCCTCTCCACAGTGAAGACAATTACTTGAGAATGGCAAGTGTCATGCACGCAAAGTAGAGCTAGTCGCAAGACCTTCCCAACATGCTCTCCATAGAAATCTTTTAACTTTAGGTAATGTTGGGCAAGACCATATTCGTTTCCAAGTCGAGTCTTCTACCACCGAACGAGAAGAGATATGTGATGTTGAAGGTTGTTGCTGATGCAGAGATCACAAATTTAGTAAATGATAGCAAGATTTAACACTAAATCGACCATCCTTAGAAGCACACCAATAAAGATGATCATTCTGAGGAAATAAACGAAGAGGTGTGGCAAGTATGCGAGAAACATCGGCTGGATGGACAAACAAACGAACAACATTCTTTTGCCATTGCATTAAATCCTCGTCAATAAATTCAGCCACAGTGGTAATAGGATTTGGCCTAATTGCAGCTCGTGCTGATGTCATCCCGGCATGTGATGTAAGCCAATTGCAATCCCATGGGTTAACAGAGTTCCCGTGACCAATCTTCCATCCTAGGCCATGAAGCAGAGCCTCTATTCCCCAGATAATACTACGCCATCCCCAACTAGGACTATGACCTTCTCGGGCTTCCAGAAATGAACAAGAAGGAAAATAGACAGCCTTTAGGAATTGAGCAAGGAATGATTCTGGATTAGACCATATACGATGTGCCGATTTGCATAGTAATGCTTGATTCTGTAATTTAGAATCCCTGAATCCCAGCCCACCATTTTGTTTAGATTGACAAAGTTTAGACCAATTGATCCAATGAATACCCTATTGTTCTGCTGATTGCTTCCAAAAAAACTTTGAGGATGCAGAAAGAACATGATTATGAAATGATGTTGGAAGTTTGAAATGTAGTGCTGCATAGTTCCCCATTGAAGAAACCACAGATTTTAGAAGTATTTCCCTTCCTGCATGCGAAAGAAACTTTGATTTCCAGCCATCAATTTTCCAATCAACTCTGGATGATAGATCGCCAAAGAATTCTTTTTTGGAAATACCAAAATCTGTCGGTAAACCAAGATACTTTTTGGATCCAGTGTTGTATGCGATATGTAATAAGCGAGAGAACCAATGTTGACAGCGCAAATGAGTGTTTGGAGAAAAGGTTAAGGATGATTTTTGAAGATTCACCGCTTGTCCGAAGCTCTGCCAGAAAATATCCATCATATCCTTGAATTGATAAATTTGATCTAGAGTCGCCTTACTGAAGACGATGGAATCATCTGCAAACAAGAGATGAGAAAGTGCTGGTCCTCGATGCCGTACACGAATACCATTGATAGTTCCATTCTCTTGATAAAATTGGATCCACCGACTAAAAGCATGGGAGCAGATGACAGAGTGCAGGGGAGAGAGGATCTCCCTGACGAACCCCTCTCCCTGGAATCACCGTACCACGTGGGGCCCCATTCACGAGTATATGATAGGTAATCGAGCGAAGACTGCCCATGACCAAGGAAACAAACCGATCACAAAATCCCATCTTCATCATTAGCCTTTCTAAGAAAACCCAATCCACACGATCATAAGCCTTTTGCATATCAAGTTTGTGCCATGTACTTTGTCTTTGTCTTCTTGCATTTCCTAATATAATGGAAGACTTCATGAGCAACAAAGACATTATCTGAGATACTTCGGCCAGTAATAAATGCAGATTGGTAGGGACTGATTACATCTTGAAAAATGCCACACAGACGAGTTGCCAAAATCTTGGTGAGAACCTTAACAATAACATTGCAAAGAGCAATTGGGCGGAATTGATTTGGTCGCTCAGGATTAGACAATTTCGGAACGAAGCAAATGAGAGTTTCATTCATGGTAGAGGGAATGAAACCACGAGTAAAAAATTCACAAACCAAGCGATACAAATCCAAATGGATGACATCCCAGTATTTTTGAAAAAAAGCCAGCAGGAAACCATCAGCTCCCGGTGATTTGAGAGGACTCATCGCAAAAAGAATCTTCTTCACTTCCTCAAGAGATGGTGTTTCGATGAGAATAGTATTGAACTCATTGGTGATAACAGGTTGAACGGATTGCAAAACAGAATCCAATGCAGCATCATCAATACCTTCATTCGAAAAGATGTCTACAAAATAAGATGTGAATGCTCCATAAATTTCTTCCAAGTTAGATGTCCACTAGCCATTAGCATCTTTTAATGATAGAACCCGATTTTGCTGCCGATGCTGCATAGTAGAAAGATGGACAAAAGGTGTGTTCTTATCACCGTCTATCAGCCAATGAACCCTAGACTTCTGCCTCCAGTAGATTTCTTCCTTGTGAAGCAAGCCATCCAAATATGATCGTAACCGTTTGATTGTAGCATCTGTTGCCATTGTGAGTGGTGAGGCTTCTAAACGAGTAAGTTGCTGAATTGTGGATTGAATTTGGTTATGTAAATTACCAAATACATCCCTATTCCAAACTTTGTACTTATCTCGACATACACCTAACTTCTGCATGACAACGTTTGAAGGGTTGCCAATAATAGTTGACCATGCTTCTTGAGCAACTGCCTTACATGTGGGATGTTCAAACCACATAGCCTCGAACTTGAAAGGATGATGACCCCGAAATCCACCACCAGTTGTGTCACATCCATCCTATAGGTACCCTATCTGGATTACCCGGTGGAGTGATCCACAGCCCAAAAGATCAAGTTTAGGAACGATCATATCCATTTAGCACAATAATTTAATCAAAAGCAAGAACAAATCAAAATTTTCAAATAACTTAATAAATAAAAGTCAAGGAAGAATCTCAGAAGAATCACAAAGAGCATCAGAGTGCGGAAAGATACTAATAAAATAATTAATCAAAATGTGAAATGAGGCGGAAACCCATTCTACAATAACAATAGAAGGTAGATCGAGATAAGGTGCAGGTTACAACCAGTTCTTAAAAGAAGGGAAAGGAAAGGTAAACAACTAAATTACAGTTTCTTCTAGCTTATACATTGTTTCCTAGAATAACAAAATCATAAGAAACTAAGCCAGGCCGCATCTGCTCTTGACAAATATGAGTCTCGGATTGCTAATATTTATCAACATGTTCACCGCCACCAGTGTGATACGAGTCACCAACTTGGTCTTTAGAGTGTTGACTGTCACAGTCAATAGTAGTAGTACCTGCAAAAAAGTCTAACAAAATATGTTGCAAAAAGGAGTGAGTTCAAAAGAACTCAGCAAGGTAGTCATTCCATAAAACATAAGCCATATGGTACAAACCATAACATGATGCAATATGATATGAAACACAAGATGCAAGTATGGTTCTAACTCTACGAATGCTGGTCTCTAAGGTAGACATGCTTTAAGTCATAGCACCATACTTCTTTGGGTCGTCAGTCACACCCCCTCAACCATTTAAGGTATCTTGGGTCTGCCGGGGTAGTTGGGTAAAGTCCTCATCAAAACCATGGCTAGGGATTAGGTCACCACTCTCTCTCATCACCATTGGTATAAGTATTGGTGCATGTCACGGTAAAGCCTAGCCCAATGCAGGTCATCTACTTAGTCATATCATGTCAGATCCAGATACATCCATTCCTCGCGGCAGGCGATCCTTTCTGTTATCCTTCACACTAGAGTCAGCATAATCCTGGATTACAGACTCATCAACCCTATTGGTCATCCACAAATAGTAGACAGGAAGCTCTCACGTCCTCTCATGGGTTGGTTACCGGTCTTGAGCGCCCGTGAGCCCAAGTCTATATATTTGTAACCTTACCAATAAATGGCCCCTTTCGGGGGTCCGCAGTATGGTTTATGTCCTCTCCCGGGTTGGTTACCGGTTTTGAGCGCCCATCAAACCATAGCCTACCACGGGTCGTTCGGTCTCAATGCCCTTCCGATTCAGGTCTGATACGACAGGGACATCCTAGCCAAACAACTAGACAATCCTATGTATGTCATCCAATAACCCAAGAAAGTGTCGATGGGCACCTTCAGAGAACATCCCATACTATTCCCTCCGATGCCCAAGGACATAAGCGTCAATAGAACACTCCCCAATTCCAAGTTATACCTAAGCAACCACATACTCAAGTTCAACATCTCACATACATTTGATACATCATCATAATAGAAGTTCAGTTATCATATTGAAATGATTCATCATAAGTATAAGTGACCATAATAATTAATCATTATAACAAGAATATATGAAATCACAATACTACTTTTCTAAAGCATGTATAACAGTACTATGATGTTCAAAAGTAATAAAGAGACCATGTTCACTAAGTTATGAAAATCAAGGCATAAGCACATAGCCTATGTATTTATGGTGATAACCATCCTTACCTTAATCGAGTCGTAAATAAAATCAATGATCACCAAGAATAGTCCCAAAAGTCAGTGTTGGTACCTTAGGCAACATACAAGTAACATCAGAGAAGAAAACAATCGAATCGGAGGTCAAACGAAGCAACTCGGCCAAGTACAGGGATGTTACCATCTCTTGGTTGACTGGCTTGGTCGACTGTCAGTCGACCAAGGTAGTCGACCAAGACTTGTTAACAATGGGAAGAATTGAGATTTTGCCCAAAACTGATCTTCCGGTGCTCCGATTGACATGAAATTTGGAGGGCATGATTATAACAATATGAGGACACTACACACTAAATTTCATGACGATCCAAGGGTCCAATTATAAATACCCAAATCAAAGCCCTATGTTCTATATGATAAATATCAATAATCGAATTGGAATTGATTGAAATTGTAGAGAATGATGGGAATCAATCAAGTGAATGTTAAGAATTAAATTAGAATCATGAATTCATAATAATTTAGACTTAGCATACAACTACATATCAGTTTTGAATAAAAAATAGGTTGAAATGAAAGGAATTAAAGCAATGCAATGTAAGCAATCTTAATGGGAGTATAACATAGCAAGAGTGGGGTGATAATCATGGAATTGAAAGGGGGAAACTCATGGTTAAGTGTTTGCAAGGTTGCAGCAGTTCAACCATGGTCTTAAGATCATAAATTGATAGAATAATGAGTAGATTAGAAGAAGAATAAGAGGAATCATACCTTGAGTTGATGATTGAGGTGGAAAACTAATGATTGGAGTCAAGGATCTTCACAAACACCAAGGAAGGCCCAAGAGAGTGTCACTTTTCTTTCTCTGGAGTGCCAATGATTGGGGTAGACCTTCATTCACGAGTTCCAAAAAGGTAGGGTCAAAATGGTAAGTGATTTTGTGAATTTTTGAATTTCATTACTGCTGGTCGACTGGTTGGTTGACTGGCCAGTCTACTAGGCAAGAACAGAAACTTCGGACAGGGATTCGAAGGGCTATACAAGGTCAAATTGAGCGGGGTTTTCTCTTACAAGTCAATCAAGAAGTCTGATTTTCAGAAATACCTTTGGATCAAGCATTGGAGCTCATTATGTACTTTAAATAATTCAATTTTCTTCGATGCGCAGGCAGGAATGGCCAGACATAGTTCAGCAACTTCGGACAGGGATTTGGAAGGCTATAAGGGGTCAAATTGAGCGGGGATTTCTCCTACAAGTAAATCAAGAAGTATAGTTTCGGGAAATACCCTCAGATTGAGATCGGGAGTTCATTAGGTCCACCAACTAAGCTCACCTTCTTCAGTCTGCAGATTCAAAACTAACACTTACAATGCCCTCAAGTGAGGGGCATCATCGACAATGTCTAAGGGCTTGGGCTCCGACACCAAATCATTAATCAAAAGGGTCCAGAAGTCTCTATTTCCCCCACTTCGGGTCAAACACCATGTCTTCCATAAAGAGGGCCCACAAGGACAACTTCCATCATTTCGGGACATGAATCTACACTAAGGGAAAGATCGGACATGATTTCCTAAGGCTCTCAAGGTAATAACACTGAAATCAAAGTCCAACTTTAGGCTCTAACATCAAACACGTCTTTCTTCACCCAAAACAAATAGGATGCCCCGGGCTAGGTTTGGGCTGGATTTCACATTCTCCCCCCCTTAAAATAATTTCGTCCTTGAAATTGGGAGAGTACTAGGCTTTCGAAAGAGATGGAGATACATCACTTTTACCTTGACTTTTTTCTCCCAAAAAATACGGAAACAAATAACAATAAGTCTTTTTTAAGAAAACAATGAATAAATCTAACATTCTTTGAAATCAAATTGAGAGTATGATCATGGCTTCATGAAGACTTCACAAGGATCACGGCAAAGATCAATATGAAGATCATAAAACCTTAAGAATGAAAGGAGTTTGTAGAAGAGATGGTTGCAAGGATGCAGTATCTTCTTCATAGTGTCAATCATAAAGAATAAAACATAGTAAGAGTAGATCAATACAACATAAGGGAGATTACTAACCTTTGATTGAAGAACAGGAGATGCAAAGCTTGAAGTCTTGAAACAATTAGAAGGAGTAACAAATCATGAAGATCACACTTGATTTCTCTTCGAAATCATTATGTGGAGAATTTACAAGGTTATAGAGTGTATGGAGGTCCACTTTACAACAGCAGGTATAGAAGAATCAATCATGGGAAAGACTTAAGATCACCCTCTCATCAAAGGGAAAATAGAAGGCACAAGAAGAAATAGAATGGAGAAAAGATCAGCTTTGGGGTAGACTTCTACTAAACAAAATTAGGCAACTCATATGACAGAGAATAAATTGAGCAATGTATATAGTAGGTATGCATTTGGCACAGTAGTAAGGTTAGGGTTTTGGTGGGATTTCACAAGTTGTATCCAAAATTAAAGGTGAGTGATCAGAACCGATAGGACCTTTAACAAAAACAGCTGCATCTTCAAAGGAGCGAATCCAAGAAGGATTACCAAAAGCGCGATCCAATTTTATTCGAATATGAGCACCTCCAAGTCGCCTATTAGTCCAAGTATGAATTGGACCATGATTGCAAATGTTCAAAAGACCACAATCTTGAACCATCTTAGAAACGGAGCTACCTCTGATTGGGTTGTTGGAGAACCGCCTTCCTTTTCCCTCCATTGGAGATATGAGTTAAAATCCCCTATCAATACCCATGGTGAGTTTCGACCATGATTAAGGTTTGTGATTGAGTCCCAACATATTGACAACGATTCCGAACTGGGTCACCATAAATACCTGTAAAGTGAAAAGAAGAAATGCCTGAAATAGCAACATAAGCATCTATCATTCTATATGTGATGAGGTTAATTTGCAGGTTTACATAATGTTTCTAGAATAATCCCAATCCACCTGAATTACTAACAGAAGAACAACCCGTACAAAAATCCATACGAAATCCCCTACATAGACGTTGTAATTTGGTAACACTACATATAGTCTCAATCAAGAAAATCAGATCTGCATTTTCATCACGGGAGAGATTTTCTAATGATTTTCATGGCTGCCCGTGGGCCTGAGAACCAGAACCCACGGGTGTATCTTCATGAGAGGAGATGGCAGCATTTTGAGATTCATAGTCCATATCATCACCAGAAAGTCTGGACCGCGTATGAGCTTCATTATGAATATATGCAATAAGTAACTCAGATGGCACTAGTGCAAGATGAGATAAGGTAAAGAATCCGAAGTAACTTGGTTGTCCTTAGTCG
Organism: Hakea prostrata; assembly: GCF_041222555.1. Classification (NCBI taxonomy): domain Eukaryota; kingdom Viridiplantae; phylum Streptophyta; class Magnoliopsida; order Proteales; family Proteaceae; genus Hakea; species Hakea prostrata. The sequence continues at coordinate 44,928 of NW_028291195.1, read as the reverse complement.
CATGAGTTATCACCAAATCCGTGTCTAAAGGAGAAGCATTTGCAGAAGTAGAATCCCCAACCTGTTGAATAGTTAGAGCATCCACCTGCATGCAAGAGGATGGGACACTTGGTGTCTTACAATCTGGATCCACCACCTGTAAAGGAGGAGAAGCACTAGGGCGTCCAACAAAGTTTTGAAATTTTGAATTAAGAGTTGAAGAAGTTGTGGGCCCAGAGGTAGGATTTATATGGGAAATTGGAGCGTCAAATTTGGATAATGCTTGATCGTTTGCACAGTTCCAGTATTGAGGGTAGTTTGTGAAACTGCTGGCGTAACTTCCATAACTGCATGGCTACGCTGCTTGTCTACGTGGATACCCGATTGAGATTCACCAGAACACATGGCGTGGGGTATCGGCACCGTATCAGTCTCCGGCAAAGGAATATTCGCCGCCGATGCCATGATCCTTTGAGGAGGCGGTATTGCTCGCAACTGAGGCAGTCCAGGTGTTGGACGTTATTCACAGGATTGGGGATGAGGACAACGATGAGCATCAATATGGGCTTCACAGAGATCAAAGTAATCAATACATTTCGCGCAATCGTGAAGAAGAGAGCCACAATGTATGCAATACGTCGGAAGTCATTCATATCCCACAGTAATAGGAATACGCTGACCAGTATGACCAAGAAGAAATAGATATTAATTGGACCTAGGAATATTAGGCCTATTTGGGATTTGTGAATGACTCACGCTAGACAAATTGAAGGTAGCACTTGGTTTAGGCCCGTAAATTGGAGTCAACACTAAGCCTATTTGTAAATGATCCCATGGAAAAACATACTTTTCAGTTTCTAGAGATCAAAGATGTCATTATATAATATTAGAAATGAGTGCATTTCGTTGTTACTTAGAATTTCACTATTGCAAATCCTCCAACTGGTCCCTCCAACTGGTGAAACTCTTTCACAATAGTTCCACACATCTTCATTGTTTTCTCTTCCTGCAGAACCAAGCTAACCTTTTGGCTTAACGAATTCCAAAAGGTGAATGGAATTGTGAGTAAATAGCTAACCCAGAAAATCTCTTTCTATTAATTAATTAATCTCAATCTGCCTAATTTAGCACTACTCATTGAAAAGGGCATATTGGGTTTCCAATGTAAACCCAATCACCTAGTTAACTAATGGAACAAGCTAGGACTTTTAGTTTTTAATTTAGACTCAATTGCCAAGTTCACTAATTAAGTAAAAATTACTGAGTGAGATTCCGATTCATTAAGATTAATGTTTTTTTTCCTCAATTAGCCTATTTTCTTTTGTTCAAGTCATTTATTTATTTATATATATATATATATATTTTTTGGGGTGACCCCTCGTACATCTCTCTGCTGTGCTCAGCAGTGCACCACTAAATTGCGACACGTGTAAAATACCAGTTTAATGGTTGAGATCAAAATGGTAATTTTAAGTGTAAAACCCCTGAGAAAAAACCCATTTAACTTATACCCGCTGCCTATTAGAAAACCCGATTGATTAACAACTCTGAAAACCCCAACTTCGCCTCTGTTTCTTAGTGATCGTCTTCTTCCTCCTCAATTCATGGGTTGCAACTTGCAAGAACTCCCCTTCGTTTAACCGAATTCTTCTCCCTCACTCATCCTTTTAAACATTATGTGCTTGTTTGACGTGAAAATGGAAGTTAAAAGAGTTGGTTCAAATGCTTACCAAGTATTGTGGAACAATACGGTGATGACTGAAACTTGCAAGCCTTAGTTGAGTAGGCATTTTGTTGAAATTTTCCTCGGTTTTTCTTCCAAAATAAGTAAAAATAAATTTAGTAATGGTTGGAACTCCCATTGACACAGATGGTTCATTTGTTTATATGCAACAGTTGGGGTAGCAATCTTCATTTGGAATGGTTCAAATTCATTTTGTGATGAAATGTTAGAATATTAATTTAATATTCCACATGGTGGGCTTCATTGATTGTGTTACCTTTGATTTGGTTTCTTATTGGCTGATTTATTCCTAGAACTCTTATATGGCTGGCTGTGTGCTGGACCGTTAGATCTTGATGACGATCTACGATTTGCCTATATAAAGGATGCTAGGTCCCTCCTCTAAACCCTAATCACATCCAATCACATAGGAAAGATATCCATCAAGCGGAAAGGGAGTCAGGGAGAAGATCCAACATCAAGTTGTAATCAACTTCCACCTCAAGTTTGTTCCTAGTGGGAGACATAAAGAAGATGTTCCGTCGTCTCCAATTGGGTATGCTCATCATCATCTTGTGTCATTATCATACTAAGGTGTTTTTAGTCGATCTATGTGATCTTGGATAGAAATATTCTTACAGCAAAACTACATTTCGTCAAAAGTTTTTAGAGGGATTGAGTGTTTGTCTTGTAGAATCGCTCTTTTAACGGTGACAAGTAAAGTTCTTTTTATGTAAGAAGCTATCGGCATTGATGGCAGATGGTGGATTAGATACTAACCTAACACCAAGATTGAAATCAGCAGCACTTCAAGCTTTCTACATTAGATTTTGCAGAGAAAATTATGAGAGAAAAAAGAAAAAGAAATCAGTTAAATGAAGGGGGGAGTTGTAAAAGCCAAGGAGAGAAAGGAAGAAGATGACTTCAGAGATGGGATTTGAAGTAGGATTTTTAGAATTGTTAATCGATCGGGTTTTCTCATATGGGGCGGGTATAGGTTAAATGGGTTTTTCTCAGAGGTTTTACACTTAAAACCTAATATTTTGATCTCATCCATTAAACTAATATTTTACACATGTCACAATTTAGTAATGCATTGCTGTGCACAACAGAGAGATGTAAACAGCAGACGATTTTTTTCCCTCATACAAAGTACAATTATTTTTGTCTAAGGTGTCAATAGGAAGGCTACCAAATCTAACACCTGTCATAGTCCTTGTGAAATCTAGCCCAAATCTTAGCTTGGACTGTGAAATCCAGCCTAAACCTAGCCAGGACACCCTATCTATTTTGGGTGAGAAAGGCTTGTTTAATATTTGACCTTGAAGTTGGACCTTGATAACAGTGTTGCTATCTTTGAAAGTCTTAGGAAGTCATGTCAGACATTTCCCTTAAAATAGATCCAATGTCCTGAAGTGAAGGAAAAAGTCTCTGTGGGCCCTCTCAATAGAAGACGTGATGTTGACCCGAAACCCATGGAGATTATTGATGGTGCTCCATACTTAGATGCATTGTCAGTGTTTGATAAAAAAATGCACCTCGAAGAAGTGGAGTTTAGTTGATGGACTTAATGCACTCTCGGACTTGATTCGAAGGTAATTCTCTGACCTAGACTAGTTGATTGAGTTGTAGGAGAAAGCCCAAGTGAAATCTAGTTGATCTGGCCTTCCAATCCCTACCTTAAGTTGCTGTTCTTTCTTGGTCGACTGGCTGGTCAACTGGCCAATCAACCAAGCAGTCTACCAACTGAATGTTAAGTGCAAGAAAATCTGGTTTTTTGGTCTTTTTGAGTTCTACTTAAGGGGACTTCGTGGCTTTAACCCTATTATATTGCTGGGACTCTCTTGGAACGTGGGAAGGCTCCTCTTAGACCTCTCCTTGGATTGGGTGAAGAACTCCTATAAGAATCATTGTCTCTCTTCTCTAATCTCTTTTACAAGGTATGTAATTTCTCACACTCTCTCTCTAATCTACTTCTACCTCACCTTATTCTTTCTATTGGGACTATGAAGAAGGTGCTGCAACCTTGCAACCACCTCTTCTATTGTCTTTTTTGTTTTCTATAAACCACCTTTCATTCTATCAATGCTATGCATCTCATATTGATTCTTAACCTTGTCTTTCTTATGAAATTCTTTCATAGCAACATGATTTCATCTCCTAAATTGATTCCTATAGTATGCTAGGTGTGATTATATATTAGTAATCATTCCTAATCTATTGCTTATCATTCTCTTGATTGAACCCCTGATTTCCCCTTGCAATTACAATTGATTTCATTGAAGAACATGATTTTAGCAATGTAGAAGTTAGGGTTTCAAATTGGGGATTCTTAATTTGACCATTGATTGATGTTAAATCTTTGCTAGATAGTCTTCATTTACTGTTCCTAATATTCCCTCCAAATTTCGGAGTGATTCGAGCCCCGCAAGCTAGGTTTAGGATAAAAAATCCTAAATCTGACACGTTATTGTTCACCTGGTCGACTACTTGGTCGACTGAGTTAGTCAACCAAGCAGTCAACCAGCTGAATATGATTTTTGACACTTTGTCCATTTTGATCCGTTTAACCTCCGATTTGCTTGATTTTTCTTCTGATATTGCACCTCTATTGTCTAGGGTTCAAGTACTAACCTTGGGACCATTCTCCTTGAAATCCGGACCCTCTTCGATTCAAATTAAGGTAAGGATGGTTGTTACCATAATTACATAGATTATGTGAGTCTTGCTTCTATGTTGGAAACTTAGTAGATTCGCCTTATTTATAGTATTTCTTACACTATATGACTGCTGTAAGTACTTCAAGTATAGTAGTGCAATGTTTATACATGTTCTCATGATCATGAATATTCATTTTCTTATTTACATATGCGATTGATCATTTTATATTATATATCTTTCTATATGATGAAATATCATTTGTGTATGATACGATGGAATTGGGAATGTGATTGAATAGGTATAATTGGGGATTGGGGGATGTCATTTTGACATTTCTGTCCTTGGACATCAGAGGGAATAGTATGGGATGTTTTGGATGGTGCCCTTTGACGCTTTCCCGGATTATTGGATGTCATACATAGGGCTTGTCTAGTGGTGTTGGCTAGGATGTCCTTGTTGTATCAGACCCGAATCTGAAGGGCATTGAGACTGAAAGACCCGTGGTAGTAATGTGGGTTTATGGGCGCTCAAGACCGGTGAGTCATATCCGTGAGAGGACATAGATCACATTGCGGATACTCGTTAGAGGCCATTTATTGGTAGGGTTGCAACTAGCTAGACTTGGGCTCACAGACACTCAAGACCGGTAACCAACTCGTGAGAGGACGTGAGAGCTTCCCGACTATTATTTATGCATGACCAATAGGGTTGATGAGTCCGTAGTCTTGGACTATGCTGACTCCAGTGTGAAGGATACCAGAAAGGATCACCCGGGGCGAGGAATGGAAGTATCTTGATTTGACTTGATACGACTAAGTATATGACTTGCATTGGGCTAGGCTTTACCGTGACATGCGCCATTACTTATACCAAATTGTGATGTGAGAGAGCGGTGACTTAAACACCAGCCATGGATTGTCCCGAGGGATGCAGGACCCATTGCCTACTTGAACCGAGTGACCTGACTTACCCAAGAAAGTTTGGTGCTATAACTTAAAGCATGTCTACCATAGAGACTAGCATACATAGAGTTAGATTCATACATGCATCGTCTCTTTCATTTAATCTTGCATCATGTTATGTTTTGTATCATGTATCTATGTTATTGGGGAATAACTTGCCTTGCTGAGTTCTTTTGAACTCACTCCTTTTTGTGCAAATGTTTTGTTAGACTATTCCACAGTACCGAAGAAACTGGATGGTCATTTCTATGAAGCCCCCTTTGATGAGTCATACTACCATCAAGGTGCTGGCGACCACGAAGACTACGGTGAAGATCCCTCATTGGATTATGCTTCGTACCAAGTCTAGTACTTTTCGGGATCGGATTCGGCCTTGTCTAGTTTCATGTGTTTATGTTATTGAGGAAACATTGTATAAGTTAGAAGAAACTGTAGGTTAGTTGCTTACCTTTTTCTTTCCCTTCTTTTTATAACTGGTTGTAACCTTTACTTTATTTCAATCTACCTTCCGTTGTTGTTGTGGAGTGGATTTCGGCCTCATTCTGCATTTTTACTATTTATTTTGTTGGTATCATTTTCTGCACTCTGATGTTCTTTTGTGATCCTTCTAAGATCATTTCTTGACTTTTATTATTAAATTATTTGAATACAATGATTTGTTCTTGCTTTTGATTATATTATTGTGCTAAATGGGTATGATCATTCCTAAACTTGATCGTCGAGACCGTGGATCACTCCTCTGGGTATTCCAGATAGGGTACTGGCTGGGTGGATTTTGCGGGATGTGACAGATGGTATCAGAGCCCAAGTTTTTGGACAATCATAACCACAAAACACAATAATGAAGCATCCTTGAGTCATGAATCCAGAAGTGACTCAAACTTTCTTAAAAGTGAATAATAGAGAACTTGGATTAGAAACTTGAACAAATGAAGCATAATACATCTTGGTTGAATAATACACAATAATTAAAGTTTATGACTTGTACCTGGGTTGTAGTCACGGTTAGAGTTAAGTTGTTAGTTTTAAGTATTGTGTATGTGTGTTGAGTTGTGAGTTGAGTCTTGAGTTGAAAGTTGTCGTCATGAGTCGTCTTTGTGAGTGAGTCTTTGTTGTGAGGTGTTGTCGAGAGTAAGTTGTCATGAGTCTAAGTTGTGTTGTCGTCATGTGTTGTCGTATGAGTCTGAGTCGGGGGTTGTCGTGGGGAGTAATGGTCGTGAGTGATCGTTATGAATTATAAGTTATAATTAAACGTTAACAATTACTAATACAACAAAAGAAATGCATAATGTACAATAACATAGGGTACCCACTGGAGGGATGTGACAGAATGGTATCAGAGCTCAAAGTTTTCGGACAATCATAACCACAGAACACTGTAATGAAGCATCCTTGAGTCATGGATCCAAAAGTGACTGAAATTTTCTTAGAAGTGAATAATAGAAAACTTGGATTAGAAACTTGAATTGATAAAGCATAATACACCAAGTTTGAATAATGCGCAATAATCAAATTTATGACTTGTACTTGACTTGTGGTTATAGGTTTCAGTTATTAGTTGAGTCATGAGTCGAAAGTTGTTGTTGTGAGTTGTAAGTTGTCGTTGAGAGTTGTCTTATGAGTTTGAGTCGGGAGATGTCGTGGGGAGTAATGGTCGTGAGTGGTCGTTATGAATTATAAGTTATAATTAAACGTTAACAATTACTAATACAACAAAAGAAATGCATAATGTACAATAACATAAGTGAAACAAACTGAATTTCATTAATCACATAAGAGTTTTTTTTTATAAGTCGAAAGGAAATACATCTTGTGAAAGCGTAAAAGGAAACTCCAAGCACTATCTATCTAAGTGATTGACCCCGGTGATCTGTCTGGTCCCTCCTGGATCTGAACTCCTTCTCCATTCATGCAAATCTTTCTCCCAAGGTATACATATAGGACTCTATCCTCTCTTGTCGAGCCTTTATCCTCTTAAGCGTGGAAGAAATCGATGACTGATGAGAAGCCACACCTGGAGCCTTAGAAGTCTTATGTGATGGACCTCAACCTCGAAGAATCGTGGTGTAGGAATCTCCTCGTGTCTCGGAATCTCACCCTGATCCTCATCTCTCTTATTATCGATGTCATCCTGACCTTGAGCAGAAACATCATCATCATCATCATCATCACCGTCATCGGCATCCTTATCCCCTGTGTCATCAGCCTTGGCAATATCACCCTCATCCTCTGACCTAGTTGCGTCGCGAAGCCCCTATGATGTCTGTGCCAGCGAGAATCCCGTACATACGGAACATCTAGAATGCGGGCTAGTACCCTCGTAGTGGAGCTGATCGCTCTACCTCCAACAGTAGACTCGATGAAAATCCTAGTGCTATCTGTTTAGGAAATTGTTCCTGAGAATCGAGCTGATCTCTCATAGCCCCAGACTTTTCTTTTAGTCATGTCAATTGATCTATCCCCTCAAACTGTCGAGCTGAAATAGTTTCCTTCTCATCTTCCTGAACCTCCTAATCCTGAGTCTCATCCTCATTATCCTCGTCCTCATCATCACCCTCATCATCATCTTCATTCTGATCTTGAACCTCATCTGGAGTCTGAACCGTTGCCTCCTTATCCTTGTATTACCTTTGCTCGTGGCATAGGAGTAGTACTCTGATCCTCATCTCTACCTCTCCTACCCCTTAAGTGTTTTTCTTTGTAGTGGGTTGATGGGAATCTGAAGAAACAAGTTGAGATTTGCATTGCATGAGTAAAGGAAGTTAAGCAATGGAATACATGGTGAAGAAGGGTATTTTGGTAAATTTTTGGAAAAATTGTTTTCGATGGAAACTACGATTTGGACATGTTAGCATGTGTACAAGAGTTGGTTTAACATGCTAAGAAGGTTGTTTGGAGAAGATCCATCGAAACCCTTGGATTTTGGAAGAAGAAAAAAATGCAACCAAAGATGAAAGTTGTGGAAGAACCCTCCTGTAGAACTACTAGCCGTAGAACGTGCCCCCAACCTCTATCAGCCCTCCTACCTCCTCTAGGCGTAGTGAATCTGTTGAGTCAAGAGAAGTTTTCAATTGGATGACTTACTGCGCTTGTTTGAATGAAAGAGTGGCATTTTCGTAATTTTTCGAAAATGTCGATTTTGTCGAAATTACGATTCGAACATGCTAGCATGTGCATAAGACTTGGATAAACATGCTGGGATGGTTTGTTTGAAGAAATTCATCAATTTTGCAGTGAGGACATGAAAATTCAACAACTTTAGAAGAAGGAATCCTCTTTTGGGCAAGGTTTTGTGATTTTTGGAAAGTCGGATTTTGACCAAACGAAGTGTGTGAGCATCTTTCTCATGTTGAAACAGTCATGTAGGAATTGGTTTGGTGTCAAAATTTCATTTGGTTTGAAAATGGGACAAGTGTTCGTAAAGTTGGGATTTTGGTAAAGTGAATAGTGAAATTGGTGCAAAGTGTAGGAAATCTTTTTGGTTGAAGCTTAGCATTGTGGGAAAATTGGTTGGAGCATGTTTCTAAACACCCCTAAACATGTTTCTAACCAATAGCAGTAAACATTTTTCAGTTTTGAAGAAAATCATGTTATTGGTAATGAAATTTGAAAAGAACGAGAGGTAAGAATGAAGATTACCTTGTGTTGATGACCTGAATAGTTGTGTGAAGTTGTTGAAGCCTCTTGAGAGTCTTGGAACCTTAGGAACCCTAGAGAACCTTTTTCCCTTGAGCCAAACTCGAAGTGGGAAGTGTTTGAAATGGGATTGAAATAGAGAAAGTGGACCCTTTAAGGCTGTTTTTCAGGCAGGGCATATTTTGTTGTTTTGGCAGTTTTGGGAAAAAAATTGATTTTGATGCATTCTTTAGATTTTAATGACTTGTGCAGCTGATTTAAGTGTGGTTGACATGTTGGAAGTGTGATGTTTTTTGTGGAAAACCTTTGAAACCCTTGAACCTTTTGAGAAGCCTAGAAAACTTTTCTTCAAGTTCATTATTCGTAGCCTTTGTTCCTATCTTCGTTCGATTTGTCACCTATACATCTCTTGCATTCTTAACATCTGCTTATTGTTTTGAGTTCCTATTAGCTGTTTGAGAAGTCAGCCAAGAGTCTAGTGTTCTGTACCTATTAGATCTGTTTTTCGTTATACTTTCCATCCCATGGCAAAGATTCGGTGGAAGAATCACACCTTTGAAGAAGTTTCCTCATCTTTTTGGAAGCCCAAGTATGCATTCAATTTCGAGGGTGAAATTATTTTAAGGGGGGGGGGAGATTGTGAAATCCCACCTAATCCTAACCTTGCTGCTGTGCCAAATGCATACATACCATATGCATTGTTCGATTTATTCTTTGCCTTATGAGTTGCCTAGTTTTGTTTGGTAGAAGTTTACCCCAAAATTGACCTATTATCTCTTCTATTTCTTCTAGTGCCTTCTATTCCCTTTGATAGGAGGGTGATCTTAAGTCATTCCCATGATTGATCCTTCTATCCCTGCTGTCCTATAGTGGATCTCCATACACCTTATAACCTTGTGATTTCTCCACATGATGATTTTGAAGGGTAATCAAGTGTGATCTTCTTGAGTTGTTAACCCTTCTAATTGTTTCTAATTTCAAAGCATGTTAGATTTACTCCTTTGTTTTTACTACAAAAGACTTATTATTATTTGTTTTCCGTAGATTTTGGGAGAAGAAAGTCAATATAAAAGCGATGTATCTCCATCTCTTTGGATGCCAAGTACACTCCCAAATTCTAGGACGAAATTATTTTAAGGGGGGGGGGAGAATGTGAAATATAGCCCAAACCTAGCTAGGACACCCTATTTTTTTTTGGGTGAAGAAAAACTTGTTTAATATTTGACCATGAAGTTGGACCTTGATAATAGTGTTGCTATCTTTGAAAGTCTTAAGAATTCATGTAAGACCTTTTCCTTAGGGTAGATCCAATATTCCAAAGTGAAGGAAGAAGTCTCTGTGGGCCCTCTCAGTAGAAGACATGGTGTTTGACCCGAAACCCATGGAGATTGTTGATGGTGCTCCATACATGGATGCATTGTCAATGTTTGATAAGAAACTGCACCTTGAAGAAGGGGAGTTTAGTTGATGGACCTAATGCACTCCCAGACTTGATTCGAAGGCAATTCTCTGACCTATACTAGTTGGTTGAGTTGTAGGAGAAAGTCCAAGTGAATTCGAGTTGATCTGGCCTTCCAATTCCCTACCTTAAGTTGATGTTCTTGCTTGGTCGACTGGCCAGTCAACCAAGCAGTCTACCAGCTGAATGTTAAGTGCGAGAAAATCTGGTTTTTTGGTCTTTTTGAGTTCTACTTAAGGGGACTTCGTGGCTTTAACACTATTTTATTGTTGGGACTCTCTTGGAACGTGGGAAGGCTCCTCTTAGACCTCTCCTTGGCTTGGGTGAAGAACTCCTACAAGAATCATTGTCTTTCTTCCCTAATCTCTTTTGCAAGGTATGTAATCTCTCACTCTCTCTCTAATCTACTTCTACCTCACCTTATTCTTGCTGTTGGGACTATGAAGAAGGTGCTGCAACCATGCAACCACCTCTTCTATTGTCTCTTTTGATTTCTATAAACCCCCTTTCATTCTATCAATGCTATGCATCTCATATTGATTCTTAACCTTGTCTTTCTTATGAAATTCTTTCGTAGCAACATGATTTCATCTCCTAAACTGATTCCTATAGTCTGATAGGTCTGATTATATGTTAGTAATCATTCCTAATCTATTGCTTATCATTCTCTTGATTGAACCCCTGATTTCCCCTTGCAATTACAATTGATTTCATTGAAGAACATGATTTTAGCAATGTAGAAGTTAGGGTTTCAAATTGGGGATTCTTAATTTGACCATTGATTGATGTTAAATCTTTGCTAGATAGTCTTCATTTACTGTTCCTAATATTCCCTCCAAATTTTGGAGTGATCCGAGCCCCGCAAGCTAGGTTTAGGATAAAAAAATCCTAAATCTAGCATGTTATTGTTCACTTGGTCGACTGCTTGGTCGACTGAGTTAGTCAACCATGCAATCCACCAGCTGAATATGATTTTTGACACTTTGTCCATTTTTATCCGTTCAACCTCCGATTTGCTTGATTTTTCTTCTAATATTGCACCTCTATTGTCTAGGGTTCAAGTACTAACCTTGGGACCATTCTCCTTGAAAATCCGAATCCTCTTCGATTCAAATTAAGGTAAGGACGGTTGTTACCATAATTACATAGATTATGTGAGTCTTGCTTCTATGTTGGAAACTTAGTAGATTCGCCTTCTTTATCGTATTACTTACACTATATGACTGTTGTAAGTACTTCAAGTACAGTAGTGCCATGTTTATACATGTTCTTGTGATCATGAATATTCATTTTGTTATTTACATATGCGATTGATCATGTTATATTATTTATCTTTCTATATGATGAAATATCATTTGTGTATGATACGATGGAATTGGGAATGTGATTGAATAGGTATAATTTGGGATTGGGGAATGTCCTTTTGACATTTCTGTCCTTGGACATCAGAGGGAATAGTATGGGATGTTTTTTATGGTGCTCATTGACGCTTTCCCTGATTATTGGATGTCACACATAGGGCTTGTCTAGTGGTGTTGGCTAGGATGTTCTTGTTATATCAGACCCGAATCGGAAGGGCATTAAGACCAAACGACCTGAGGTAGTAATGTGGATTTGTGGGCACTCAAGACCAGTGAGTTATATCCGTGAGAGGACATAGATCACATTGCGGATACTCGTTAGAGGCCATTTATTGGTAGGGTTGCAACTAGCTAGACATGGGCTCACAGGCACTCAAGACCGGTGACCGACCCATGAGAGCACGTGAGAGCTTCCTACTATTATTTGTGGATGACCAATAGGATTGATGAGTTCGTAGTCTGGGACTATGCATACTCTAGTTTTGAAGGATACCGAAAAGGATCGCCCAAGGCGAGGAATGGAAGTATCTGGATCTGACTTGATATGACTAAGTAGATGACTTGCATTGGGCTAGGCTATATTGTGACATGCGCCAATACTTATACCAAATGGTGATGTGAGAGAGCGGTGACTTAAACCCCAGCCATGGATTGTTCCGAGGGATACAGAACCCATTGCCTACCTGAACCGAGTGACCTGACTTACCCAAGAAAGTATGGTGCTATAACTTAAAGCATGTCTACCATAGAGACTAGCATACATAGAGTTAGATTCATACATGCATCGTCTCTTTCATTTAATCTTGCATCATGTTATGTTTTGTATCATGTATCTATGTTATTGTGGAATAATTTGTCTTGCTGAGTTCTTTTGAACTCACTCCTTTTTGTGAAAATGTTTTGTTAGACTATTCCACAGGTACCGAAGAACTGGATGGCCAATTCTATGAAGCGCCCTTTGATGAGTCATACTACCACCATGGTGCTGACGACCACGAAGACTACGGTGAAGATCCCTCATTGAATTATGCTTCGTACCAAGTCTAGTACTTTTTGGGAGCTGATTCGGCCTTGTCTAGTTTCATATGTGTTGTAACTAATATATCCGTTGACGGTTCATACCGGTCAAACCGATCTTAGTTGGGTTCGATTAAGAGATAAAGGAAGGATGATCAGCGACGTCCAAAGAGTAGCGATGATCCGACGGCTATGATTGAAAAAGTGATTATAAGCGGGAAAACAAGTATAAAAGCTAGGGAAGATCCGAAAGAAAGTAAGTCTCTGAATCAACCAAAACTCTAAGCTCACTCTGATTGAACTCCCTTACTAGCATTTTAAGGAGCTCCAGAGAGCTCTGAAAGACCATCGACATCATACTGACTAGATCGTCGAAGACGAGACGCCGATCAAGAAGATCGGCTCCATTTCTTACTGTGATTCTGTCTCTTTCAGGAGTGAGAGGTTGATCGATCAAAGAGCAAACCAGATCAAATCAAATCTGAGGAGTTCGGTGTGGAAAACTACGGTTCGAGGCGATTGGCAGAAATAGCACCAACATTTTGGCGCCGTCTGTGGGAAACAAGTTCAAAGCAGAAGCTATGGCTCAATCACCTGAGCGGGAGGAAGAATTACCGGTAGAAATGGCGGAAACAAGCCAGAGGGAGACGAGGAGAGTAAATCCAAAAGAAGAAATTTGATCAGAGAGATGATGGAGTTGTGAAATCTGATCAGAGAGATCAGAGAGAGCGAAGGAATAGTAGGAGTTTTTCAAGAAATATTCCTGATCGTCAATACAGAAGGGACATCCCAAGACCATTCCAAGAAAACTACACTCCTCTCAACGCAAGAAGATCAGAAATTCTGATGCGAATTCAGCATCAGGGATTTATGAAATGGCCATTACCTATGATAGAAAAGGCGGATGAGAGGAATCCGAATAGATTCTCTAGATATCACAAAGATCATGGTCATGATACTGATGACTGCAGAATTCTGAAAAATGAAATTGAGTGACTAATCAGTCAAGGAAGATTGGACCAATTTGTTCAAAAGAGAAATGGGGGCAACAGAAGAAATACCGCTGATCAGCCGAGAAGGTGGAATAATCGAACACTAGCTAGAGAAGACCAAACCAAGGGAGATTTTCAGTGCAATTCTCCAGAGGAAAATGCTAAACAGCAGGAAAATCGGTAGATTCAACAGAAGCAGTCCCCCGTCATGACCATCCTGGGAAGTTTGGATTTAAATTCAATTTCAAAATCTAAGGCACATGCCAGGTATGTAAATACTGTTGAATCTCATGTTACTCGTAGAAGAATCAAAATGATGAAGGAAATAGTCTTCACGGAGGAAGAAATGGAAGGAATTCAAGAACCACACGATGACGCCATTGTGGTGGTCATTGAGGTGGCAAACAGAGATATTCATAGAGTTCTGGTAGACACAGGATCATCTGTAGACATAATGTCTTACGAAGCTTTTCAGCGATTGAAGTTGGATACGGTCAAGATAAAACCTAGCAGCATAAGGCTATTTGGATTTTCTGGAGAGTCTACTTCGGTAGAGGGGACTGTGGAGCTAACAATAACACTTGGAACACATCCACAAACGGTAACTACAGTTACTAAATTTTTGTTAATAAAAAGTTTATCAGCATACAATGTAATTCTCGGGAGACCAACGTTGAATACTATTGGTGCAATAATTTCGACAAGACATTTGAAGGTCAAGTTCCCAACAGAAGGAGGCATTGGAGAATGCAAATCAGATCAGAAAACTTCAAGGCAGAGCTATACAACTTTTTTGAAGGATTCAAAAGCACAAGGTAAGGCACTCGCCTTTCTATCATTGAAGTTACGGAATAACAGGGGATGAGGAAAAAATTCAAAGAGGTGAACCAGTAGAAAAGCTGGAAAAAATTTGTTTTGGTTTGAAGAATCCAAGAAAAGGGACCATGATAGGAGTTGATCAGAACAGTCAGGACAAGGAGCAATTGAGAGAATTTCTTCAGCGAAACGCAGATGTCTTTGCCTGGTCAGCACAAGACATGCCAGGTTTAAGCAGAGAAGTGGCGGAGCATTGTCTATGGATAGATAAATCTATCAAGCCAGTGAAACAGAGACGAAGGAATTTCTCATCAGAAAAGCATGATGCAATTAAAGTTGAAGTGGACAAGCTTAGGAGATCTCAATTTATTGAGCAAATTGAGTGTCCAAGATGGTTAGCAAATGTGGTAATGGTAAAAAAGCATAATGGAAAATGGCGAATGTGTGTAGATTACACTGATTACACTGATTTGAACAAGGCATGTCCCAAGGATTGCTATCCTTTGCCGCGAATTGATCAGTTAATTGATGCAACATCAGGTCAGCAAATGTTGAGTTTTATGGACGCCTATTCTGGTTATAATCAAATTCTTATGAAGAAGGAGGATCAGCCTCACACGGCATTCATGACCAATCGGGAAAGCTATTGTTATAAGGTTATGCCTTTTGGGTTAAAAAATGCTGGTGCAACATACCAAAGGGCGATGAACAAGCTGTTTGCTGATCAGATTGGAAGAAATATGGAGGTTTATGTAGATGATCTTCTTGTAAAAAGTCAATTTAAATATGATCATCTCGCCGATTTAAGGGAGTGCTTTGATGTATTGAGGAGAAATGGAATGAGACTCAATCCTGAGAAGTGTGCATTTGGAGTTTCATCGGGTAAATTCCTAGGTTTCATGGTCACGCAGAGGGGTATTGAGGCAAATCCAGAAAAAATCAGGGCTATCTTAAATATGACAGCACCCAGTAGTATGAAAGAAATTCAAAGCTTAACAGGAAGAGTTGCAGCATTAAGTAGATTTATATCAAGATCAGGAGATAAGTGTGCACCATTCTTCAAGGCGTTGAAAAATCTAAATGCACTCAACGAATTCAAATGGTCGGAGGATCGTCAGAATTCATTTGAAGAGTTGAAGAGGAGGCTGACCAGTCCACCAGTTTTATCTCAACCAAAGCCTGGAGAGAGCTTGCAGATATATCTAACTTCTTCAAAGGCGACAGTAAGCGTGGTGTTAATCCGGGAAGAAGGTACTGTTCAAAATCCTATCTACTTTGTAAGCCATACATTGTTAGATGCAGAATCTAGATATCTAGAATTTGAGAAACAGGCTTTCGCCTTAATAGTAGCAGCCAGGAAGCTCCGACCCTATTTTCAGGCTCATCCAATTATTGTTCTTACCAACTGGCCTTTAAAGAAAATACTACATAAGCCTGATCTGGCGGGGAGAATGGTATCATGGGCGAGAGAGTTAACAGAACATGATATAGATTATAAACCTAGAACTGCGATAAAGGCACAAGTTTTGGTTGATTTTATTGCTGAAAGTATTTCATCACCAGAGGAGGAAAAAGATTCTAGTAAGGTGTCTTCTGTGTGGACCTTATATGTAGATGGGTCAAGTCATTCACAGGGATCAGGAGCGGGGGTGATTTTACAAAGTCCGTTCGGATTTGTAATTCAAAATGCACTTCGGTTTAATTTTCATGCTTCAAACAACGAAGCAGAGTATGAAGCTCTTATTGCAGGATTACGACTAGCTAGATCCCTCTGTGTTCAAAGCATTGAAGTAAAAAGTGATTCTGAGCTGGTGGTCAGTCAAGTCAAGAGAGCGTATGGTGCGAAAGATGATCGAATGGTCAGTTATCTTAAAAAGGTATCGCAATGTAAGGAGTGGTTCGCACAATTCTCAGTCACAAGGATATCTCGAAATCAAAATAATGAAGCAGATTCTCTGGCAAAATTGGCATCCGCAAAGTCTATTTCTATTCCACAAACTTTATATTATGAGGAGCTAGATATTCCGGCATATTCAGAACCAGAGATAATGGAAATTGACGCAGAGATATCTTAGATGGATCCTATTATACAGTATCTGAAGGATGGTATTCTTCCTGAAGATAGGGAGAAGACCAGAACTGTGAAGAGAAGAGCTGCCAGGTTTATTCTAAAGAATGGGTTATTATATAAAAGGACAGTTTCTGGGCCACTTTTGAAATGCTTGGGGACCCTCTGATGCTCTTTATGCCTTATCCGAGGTCCACGAAGGAATCTATGGAAACCACTTAGGTGGGAAAGCTTTGGCTTATAAAATTCTAAGATAAGGATTTTATTGGCCACGTATGCAATCTGAGGCGATTGAGTATGTAAGAAGGTGTCATCAATGTCAGATTCATGCACCAATTCAGAACTAGCCAGCAGAGCAGCTAACATCAATTCTTAATCCCCTCCCATTTGCTATGTGGGGTATGGATTTGTTGGGACCTTTTCCTGTTGCAACTGGAGGAAAAAAGTTTGTAGTGGCTACAATAGATTATTTCACGAAATGGGTAGAAGCAGAAGCCCTGGCAACAACTACCACGAGTCAAATTGAAAAGTTCTTCAGAAATCATGTCATATTCAGATATGGCCTACCAAAGATCCTACTGACTGATCACGGACCACAATTTGACAATGAAAGATTCAAGGAATTCTGTGCAGACTATCATATTGAGTGCAAGCACTCATCTGTGGCGTATCCTCAATGCAATGGCCAAATTGAGGTAACTAACAAAACACTTCTGCAAGGAATAAAAAGGAGACTGGATGAAGCGCATAATCTGTGGATCGATGAGCTACCTCATGTACTATGGGCGTATAGGACTACGGTCAGGACTCCAACAGGTGAAACACCTTTCAGACTGGCATATGGGTCAGAAGCATTGGCTCCAGTGGAGGTTATGGCAGGATCAAACAGATATGAGGGATTTGATCCAATAACTAATGAAGAAGGATTGCGGGCAAACCTTGAATTTTTAGATGAAGTCAGAGAAAAGGCCTTATACCGTAATATAGAATATTAGAGGAGAACGGCGGCGTATTATAATGCTCGAATCAAACATAAATCTTTCAGAGTAGGAGATTTGGTTTTGAGGAAAAAATTAGCATCAGATCCAAGGAACTGTGGAAAGCTTTCTCCAAACTGGGAAGGGCCATATGTGGTAACAAAAACTGTGAGCAAAAACACATATTGGCTGAAAGATTCTCATGGGAGCTATTTGAAACGACCGTGGAATGTAATTCACCTTAAGAAATATTATTAGTAGAAAGAATTTTCTGGTATTCTTGGAGAAAACATTTTATTAAACGTGGTCATCCAAAGTTTCTTCTTCATTATTAATCCAAAGGACATTTTTGTGAACCAGTTCTTCTGATCACGCCATTTCAACGCTGATCCAGGGTCATTCCTTTCGAGGATGATCCCGACTTTCCGAAGTCAAGCCCAAGTGGTTAGCCTTACGAGGTCATGTCATGCCTTTTCAACGCTGACTCAGGGTCACTCCTTCCGAGGATGATCCCGACTTTCCGAAGTCAGGCTCAAGTAGCCAGCCATCTGAGGCGTGATTATGCTAGCTGATCCGGATCATTCCTTCCGAGGGTGATCCCGACTCTTCGTGAGTTAGGCTCAAGTAGCCAGCCTTCCGAGGCCTGGTCATGCTTTCCGAAGCTGATCACGGATCATTCCTTCCGAGGGTGGTCCCAACTCTTCGTGAGTTAGGCTCAAGTAGCCAGCCTTCCGAGGCCTGGTCATGCTTTCCGAAGCTGATCGTGGATCATTCCTTCCGAGGGTGGTCCCGACTTTACGTAAGTCAGGCTCAAGTAGCCAGGTCATGCTAAGCTAGTCACGGATCATTCCTTTCAAGAGGGTGATCCCGGATTGTTCCTTCCGAGGAATGATCCCGACTTTCTGAAGTCAGGCTCCAGTAGCCATCTTTCTAAGGCAGCATTCGGATCGAGTACAATGAATTAATCAATAAAATAATTCAAGGATCAGGTTACATCGAGGACTATTAATCGAAGTTCAAAGGTTATCTATAAATCAACATCTCAAGGTATCTGATCAGGAATACTGTATGATTTTGATGAAAAGGATAAAACCTGCTGATCAGAGTCTCATTTAGGTTCAACCTGATCAGCAGGCTTGGGGGCTTATGTTGTAACTAATATATCCGTTGACGGTTCATACCGGTCAAACCGATCTTAGTTGGGTTCGATTGAGAGATAAAGGAAGGATGATCAGCGACGTCCAAAGAGGAGCGATGATCCGATGGCTATGATTGAAAAAGTGATTATAAGCGGGAAAACAAGTATAAAAGCGAGGGAAGATCCGAAAGAAAGTAAGTCTCTGAATCAACCATAACTCTAAGCTCACTCTGATTGAACTCCATTACTAGCATTTTAAGGAGCTCCAGAGAGCTCTGAAAGACCATCGACATCATACTGACTAGATCGTCGGAGACGAGACGCCGATCAAGAAGATCGGCTCCGTTTCTTACTGTGATTTTGTCTCTTTCAGGAGTGAGAGGTTGATCGATCAAAGAGCAAACCAGATCAAATCAAATCTGAGGAGTTCGGTGCGGAAAACTACGGTTCGAGGCGATCGGCAGAAATAGCACCAACAATATGTTTATGTTATTGAGGAAACATTGTATAAGTTAGAAGAAACTGTAGGTTAGTTGCTTACTTTTTCTTTCCCTTCTTTTGAGTACTGGTTGTAATCTTTACTTTATTTCGTCTACCTTTCGTTGTTATTGTGGAGTGGGTTTCTGCCTCATTCCACATTTGTACTATTTATTCTATTGGTATCATTTTCCGCACTCTGATGTTTTTTTGTGATCCTTCTGAGATCCTTTCTTTACTTTTATTATTATATTACTTGAATACAACGATTTGTTCTTGCTTTTGATTATATTATTGTGCTAAGTGGGTATGATCGTTCCTAAACTTGATCGTCGGGATCGTGGATCACTCCTCCGGGTATTCCAGATAGGGTACCGGCTAGGTGGATTTTGCGGGATGTGACATGGACACCCTGTCTGTTTTGGATAAAGAAGTGGCTTGAATAGTGTTTGACCTTGAAGGTGGACCTTGAGTTCAGTATTGATAGCTTTAAAAGGTCCTAGGAAGTCAGATCAGACCTTTCCCTAAGTTGGTTGAAGCCCTAACTGTCTGTTTTGACCCTGGAGATCCAAAATTCAACAAGTTGACAAAGGGAGACCCTTTGGTCGATCCGATCAACCAAAGCAACTCCGAAAACAGAATTTGTTATTTTTGGAAGTTTTTGAATTTGGATCCTCAATACATTGCAACCTCGTTCTAAACTTAATTGTTTGGCCTCTAAACTACTGGAGAACATGGGAAGAACCCTAGAGCCTCCTCCTCAAGCCAAGGAAGATCCCCAAGCATCCAACCAAGGATTTCTCTTTGATTTCTCTCATTCAAGGTTTGTGATCTATCTCCTACTGCTGTAATCTCTACTCTCTATTGTTGTTTCTTATTCTTTTGATTATGAGGAAGGCATTACACTACTGCAATGACCCAACCTCTAATCTCCTTTGTCTTAGAGTGAAACCCCATTCACTCTATGCTTTCCTTGAAGCCATACGGTGATTCTCCTTGTTTTTAATTTAGTTTTGATAGCATGATCTATTCTTACTGTAGTTTTCCTTTCTAATCTATGTTAGACTTCTTTCTTATTAGTTTTCTATGACTGATCTACTGTCTTCTATCTCTTTGAATGAATCCCCATTCATTCTAGCCTTTCCGTGTTGATTCGTGGTTTTAACCTAATAGGGGAATTTTAGTTCTATTGACCTTATTAGGTGATTAAACCTTCATAGATAGTGTTAGTATGTTTTTGTGGAACTTCCCTTCGAATTTCAGAGTAATCGGACTTCAAACAAATAAGTTATGACCTGTCACATCCTCCCAGCCGGTACCCTAACTGGCATACCCGAGAGTGTGATCTACAGCCCGAAGATCAGGTATCGAGTAATCAACCTCCCACATAAACAATAACATAATCATGAACAATAATAATCGATGTGCGGAAGATAAACCATAGATCCAAATAAGGAAAGAATGAATCATATATAAATCAGAGTACAAAATATAATCAGAGTGTCTAAATCAGATAAGTAAAGTGAGGCGAAATCCCACTCTACAACCAGCGGAAAAGTAGTTCTAAAAGAGAATAAACAGGATAGAATCTAATCCCAATAGCAGGTACAATAGGTAACTAAATTGTTCTCAATCTTATAGACAATATCCCTATAAGTATGAATCTCATAAATGGCACAAGGGCGCTTCCACTCTATGGTCGGACTAAGCATCGTACGGAGCATAACCACTCGTGGGATCTTCAGTGTAATTGTCGTAACCGCAATCACCTTCCTGGAGATATGCCTCTTCTCCTTGCGCTTCTTCATACGAGCAGTCATGATACTCAGAACCTGTAGAATAGTCTAACAAACATTGTACAATAAAGGAATGAGTTTCAAAGAAATTCAGTAAGGCAGTTAAATCCATAATAACGTAAATGGCAGGATTACAAAACAAACATAAATGCAATATGGTATGAGACAAACAATGAATGTATGAATCTAACTCTATATATGCTGGTCTCTATTGGCAGACATGCTTTAAGTCATAGCACCGTACTTCTTTAGGAAAGTCTCATTCACTCATCATCAGTTGGTAATGGGTCCGGCATCCCTCGGGACATTCCATGGCTGGGGGTATAGGTCACCACTCTCTCACATCACCATTGGTCTAAGTACCGGCGCATGTCAGGGTAAAGCCTAGCCAAATGCAAGTCTTCTACTTAGTTACATCAAGTCAGATCCAGATACGTCCATTCCTCGCCCCTGGCGATCCTTTCCGGTATCCTTCACACTAGAGTCCTCATAGTCCCTGACTATGGACTCATCAACCCTATTGGTCATCCACATATGGTAAACGGGAAGCTCTCACGTCCCCTCACGGGTTGGTTACCGGTCTTGAGCGCCCGTGAGCCCAAGTCTATCCATATGCAATCCTACCAATAAATGGCCCCCACAATGTGATTTCTGTCCTCTCACGGGTTGGTTACCGGTCTTGAGTGCCCATGAATCCCCATTGCTACCACGGGTCGTTCGGTCTCAATACCCCTTCGATTAGGGTCTGACATAACGGGACATCCTAGCCAAACACTACTAGACAGTCCTAAATATGTCATCCAACAGTTTAGGAAGGTGTCCAGAGGGCATCTCCAGAAACATCCCATAATATTCCCGTAGTAGTCCAAGGACAGAAGTGTCAAAAGGACACCTCTCCTTTCCAAACCATACTTAAGCATACACAAGCATCAATTCATAACATCACATATATGGTAACTTCATATATGGAAAGAAATTAATAATTACAATCAACTTGTATATAACTGGTAAGTAAATCATACATGAGTCAATTCAATATAAATAAGTAATGCTACTGATATCAAGACAGTACCACAGTAGTATAACATTATAAGAATGTAATTAAAGAAATAAATTAACAAGATTCAAATATAGAAACTAAGATATGCAATTTATGTTGTTAAAGAAGTAACCATCCTTACCTTTTATAACTTGCAAAGGAATCCTAAGAAATCAAGTAAGATCTTGACAAACTTGAGAAGAAGGTCCTAAACAAGTGTATACAACATATTAGGAAAGATCCCTAACAGAAAAGATATCAAAACATCCAAAACAGACCAAATCTGGAGTTGCTGTACTCATTGGTCGATTGGATTGGTCTACTGCCCCAGTCGACCAATCAGTCGACCAATGAAGACAGTAGCCTACAAAATCAGAGTTTTAAGAAATAAGATCCGAATTTGGTGGTTCAAAAGGGTACTAAACAAGGGGTAAACTACATTGGTAGTATCCTAACATATAGAGGACCTCAAAACACTAATTGAATCAAGTCTTCAAGATACAAATTAGGAAACAAAAAGTTACCATAATTAGATCAATCATGGTTCTTGAAGAATTCAAGATAGAAATCATAGACAAGAACAATAGGAGAATGAATCATTGATTCAGATAAAGATATCATGGAAGGCATACTTAGATCTTCAAGAAAATAAACCTAAGAGCATAAATCTAAATAAGGAAACAAAACCTACCATAAATGTAACTATCATGATTCATGAAGAAAGCATGGTATGGTAGAAGAGAAACAACTAGAGATTGATAGATCATGGATCATGTAAAGAAAACACAGCAATTGACTACTAATATGATCAATATAGTAGATCTAAGAAGATCAGAATTTAAATCAAAAGAAGAACAAAGACAAGATCATGATTTGATCATGATTCCTTCAAAAGCTTGCAATGATCATGGTTAAGATCATTGCATTAGCCATTAATCCTTAGGAAGATCATGAGAGACAAGTCCAGAGATGTTTGCAACAGAGAATGCAGCATCTCCTCTACTGTCTTAACTCAAAAAGGAAAGAAAAACAGAGATGGAGAAGAAGAAGAGAGTGTAGACATACCTTTGATGCAAGAGGAAGAGTTTTGACGAAGATCCGTCAAGAAAAACACCAAGGATGCAAGGGAGATGACTTGCAGAGGTCTTTGGTTCGTTCCAAAGAGTTTGGAGGCAGAAAATACGAAGTAGACTCGAGATTGGACTTAAATAGAGCAAGCAAGACCTAATTACCAAAGCCAGAACCCATTGGTCGAGTGGATTGGTCGACTGGTCCAGTCGACCAATCGGTTCAAAGAACTCCTAAACAGGGAATTGAAGGCCCGGATCAAATCCAATCCTAAAGGGGTTTTGCACACATATCAAGTGACTTACCTAATAGGTAGAAATGCCTTCAAACCATGATAGAGAGCACTCCAAGTCCATCAACTAATCCGATCTTCATAAAGATTCAGTTTCCATAAATAGAACCTCATCATCAACTCTCATGGATTCAAAGCCAGACACCAAGTCCTCCACTGGGATGGCCCAAAGCTGACTTCTTACTTTACTTCGGGTCACTGGACCTACAATTAACAAAGTTTCAGGGTCAAGGTTAGGGCTGGGTTTCACATTCTCCCCCCCTTAAAGAAATTTCTTCCTCGAAATTGAAAGCGTACCTGTGCTTCCAAAGAGGTGAGGAAACTTCTCCTTCATATCTTCTTCCTTCTCCCAAGAAGCTTCTTCAGGGGTATGGTTCTTCCACCGAATCTTCACCAAAGGGATGGTGCGATTCCGCAGCTGCTTGTCCTTCTTATCCAAGATTTCGGCCGGCTCTTCATCGTAGGTCAAATCAGCACTAAGTCCTCCAGGCGCTTGCTGCAAAATGTGTTCCGGATTCTCTATGTATTTCCGAAGCATCGAAATATGAAACACATTGTGAACACCAGCAAGAGGCGGAGGTAATGCTAATCGATACGCAACAGGTCCAACCTTTTCCAAAATCTCTAAAGGTCCAATGAAACGAGGGCTAAGCTTTCCCTTAACATTGAATCTCATCACACCCTTCATTGGTGAAACCTTCAGGAAAACTTTCTCTCCAACTTGAAATTCCAAATCGGTCCTCCTCTTATTAGCATAAGATTTCTGTCTTGACTGGGCAGACTTAATCCTTTCTCTTATCATATCTACCATAGCACTCGTAGCTTCAATCATCTCAGGACCTAAGACTTTTCTTTCACCTGTCTTAGTCCAGTACAAAGGTGTCCTACAAGTACTTCCATACATAGCCTTGAATGGAGCCATGCCTATTGTTGCTTGATAACTGTTGTTATAGGCAAACTCAACCAAAGCTAGGTGTTCATCCCAATTACCACCCATATCCACCACACAAGATCCGAGCATGTCTTCCAATGTCCGAATTGTCCGCTCGGATTGTCCATCGACTGTGGATGATGAGCTGTACTCAAGTTCAATTGGGTTCCCAAGGCCTTCTGCAAACTATTCCAAAACCTTGAGGTGAACCTAGGATCACGATCAGAAACAATACTCAATGGCACGCCATGTAGGCGAACCACATTATCCACGTAAAGCCTTGCTAGCTTATCCAGAGTATGAGTGATCTTCATAGGAATGAAGTGGGCTGATTTGGTCAACCTATCAACAATCACCCACACAGTGTCATTCCCTTTACTTGTCCGAGGCAAGCTAGTCACAAAGTCCATAGAGATATCCTCCCACTTCCAACTAGGAATAGGAAGGGGTTGAAGTAATCCAGATGGGGGTTGACAAACGGCTTTCACACGTTGGCAAGTCTCACACTTGGTAACAAAATTATCGACATCAGCCTTCAAACCAATCCACCAAAAATGTTCCTTCATGTCACATCCTCCCAGCCGGTACCCTATCTAGCATACCCGAGAGTGTGATCCACAGCCCGAAGATCAGGTATCGAGTAATCAACCTCCCACATAAACAATAACATAATCATGAACAATCATAATAAAAGTGCGGAAGATAAACCATAGATCCAATAAGGAAAGAATGAATCATAAATAAATCAGAATACTAGATATAATCAGAGTGTCAAACAGATAAGTAAAGTGAGGCAAAAATCCCACTCTACAACCAGCGGAAAAGTAGCTCTAAAAGATAATAAACTAGACAAAATCTAATCCCAGTAGCAAGTACAATGGGTAACTAAATTGTTCTCCACTTTATAGACAACATCCTTATAAGTGTAAATCTCATAAATGGCACAAGGACGCTTCCACTCAATGGTCGGACTAAGCATCATACGGAGCATAACCACTCGCGGAATCTTCAGTGTAATTGTGGTAACCGCAATCACCTTCTTGGAGATATGCCTCTTCACCTTGCGCTTCTTCATAGGAACCGTCATAGTACTCAGTACCTGCAGGATAGTCTAACAAACATTGTACAATAAAGGAATGAGTTTCAAAGAAACTCAGTAAGGCAGTTAAATCCATAATATCATAAATGGCAGGATTTTAGAACAAACATAAATGCAATATGATATGAGACAAGCAATGAATGAATGAATCTAACTCTATGTATGCTGGTCTCTATCAGCAGACATGCTTTAAGTCATAGCACCGTACTTCTTTAGGAAGGTCTCAATCACTCATCATCAGTTGGTAATGGGTCCGGCATCCCTCGGGACATTCCATGGCTGGGGGTTAAGTCACCACTCTCTCACATCACCATTGGTCTAAGTACCGGCGCATGTCAGGGTAAACCTAGCCAAATGCAAGTCTTCTACTTAGTTACATCAAGTCAGATCCAGATACGATCATTCCTCGTCCCTGACGATCCTTTCCGGTATCCTTCACACTAGAGTCCTCATAGTCCCTGACTACGGACTCATCAACCCTATTGATCATCCACATATGGTAAACGGGAAGCTCTCACGTCCTCTCACGGGTTGGTTACCGGTCTTAAGCGCCCGTGAGCCCAAGTCTAACCATATGCAACCCTACCAATAAATGGCCCCCACAATGTGATTCCTGTCCTCTCATGGGTTGGTTACCGGTCTTGAGCGCCCATGAATCCCCATTGCTACCACGGGTCGTTCGGTCTCAATACCCCTCCGATTAGGGTCTGACATAACAGGACATCCTAGCCAAACACCACTAGACAATCCTAGATATGTCATCCAACAGTTTAGGAAGGTGTCTAGAGGGCATCTCCGGAAACATCCCATAATATTCCCGTAGTAGTCCAAGGACAGAAGTGTCAAAAGGACACCTCTCCTTTCCAAACAATACTTAAGCATACACATGCATCAATTCATATAATCACATATATGGTAACTTCATATATGGAAGGAAATCAGTAATTACAATCACTTGTATATAATTGGTAAGTAAATCATACATGAATCATTTTAAGCAATGCTACTGTAATCAAGGTTATGCAACAGTAGTATATCATTGTAAGAATCTAATTAAGGAAACATATCAATGACATTCAAATATAGAAACTAGATTCATGCTATCTATGTAATTAAGGAAATAACCATCCTTACCTTTTATAACTCGCAAAGGAATCCTAAGAAATCAAGTAAGATCTTGGCAAACTTGAGAAGAAGGTCCTAAACAAGTGTATACAACATATTTGGAAAGATCCCTAACAGAAAAGATACCAAAACATCCAACACAGACCAATTCTGGAGTTGCTGTACTCATTGGTCGAGTGGATTGGTCGACTGGTCCAGTCGACCAATCAGTCGACCAATGCAGACAGTAGCCTAAAAAAAACAGAGTTTTAAGATATGAAATCCGAATTTGGTGGTTCAAAAGGGTACTAATCAAGGGGTAAACTACATCAGTAGTATTCTAACATATAGGGGACCTCAAAACACTAATCCAATCAAGCCATCAAGATCCAAATTAGGAAACAAAAAGTTACCATAATTAGATCAACCATGGATCTTGAAGAATTCAAGATAGAAATCAAAGACAAGAACAATAGAAGAATGGATCATTGCTTCAGGTAAAGGTATCATGAAAACATACTTAGATCTTCAAGGTAATAGGCTTAAGAGCATAAATCTAAATAAGGAAACAAAACCTACCATATATGTAACTACCATGATTCATGAAGAACACATAGTATGGTAGAAGAGAACAACTAGAGATTGATAGATCATGGATCATGAAAAGAAAACACAGCAATTAACTACTAACATGATCAATATAGAAGATCCAAGGAGATCAGAATTCAAATCAGAAGTTTAACAAAGATTAGATCATGGTTTGATCATGATTCCTTCAAGAGCTTGCAATGATCATGGTTAAGATCATTGTTCTAGCCTCTAATCCTTAGGATGATCATGAGAGACAAGTCCAGAGATGTTTGGAACAGAGAATGCATCATCTCCTCTACTGTCTCAACTCAAAAAGGAAAGAAAATAAGAGATAGAGGAGAAGAAGAGAGTGTAGACATACCTTTTGATGAAAAGGAAGAGTTTCGACGAAGATCCGTCAAGAAAATCACCAAGGATGCAAGGGAGATGACTTGCAGAGGTCTTTGGTTCGTTCCAAAGAGTTTGGAGGCAGCAAATACGAAGTAGACTCGAGATTGGACTTAAATAGAGCAAGAAAAACCTAATTGCCAAAGACAGCACTTGTCACGCCCTCCCAGCCGGTACCCTATCTGGCATACCCGAGAGTGTGATCCACAGCCCGAAGATCAGGTATCGAGTGATCAACCTCCCACATAAACAATAACATAATCATGAACAATCAAAACAAGAGTGCGGAAGATAAATCATAGATCCAATAAAGAAAGAATGAATCATTAATGAATCAGAATAATAGATATAATAAGAGTATCAAACAGATAAGTAAAGTGAGGCAAAAATCCCACTTTACATCCAGCGGAAAAGTAGCTCTAAAGAATAAACTAGACAAAATCTAATCCCAATAGCAAGTACATTGGGTAACTAAATTGTTCTCCACTTTATAGACAACATCCTTGTAAGTGTAAATCTCATAAATGGCACAAGGACGCTTCCACTCAATGGTCGGACTAAGCATCGTACGGAGCATAACCACTCGCGGGATCTTCAGAGTAATTGTGGTAACCGCAATCACCTTCCCCGAGATATGCCTCTTCGCCTTGCGCTTCTTCATAGGGACCATCATAGTACTCAAGACTGCAGGATAGTCTAACAACATTGTACAATAAAGGAATGAGTTTCAAAGAAACTCGGTAAAGGCGCTTAAAAATCCATAATAACATAAATGGCAGGATTCCGTAACAAACATAAATGCAATATGATATGAGACAAACAATGAATGAATGAATCTAACTCTATGTATGCTGGTCTCTATTGGCGGACATGCTTTAAGTCATAGCACCGTACTTCTTTAGGAAAGTCCACTCACATCCTCAACCATTTAAGATATCTTGGATTCTCTCACGGATCATTTCACCGATCTTGAGCAGCCGATTGGTAATGGGTCCTTCATCCCTCAGGACAAACCTTGGCGGGGGTCTAAGTCAACACACTCTCTCACAACCATTTGGAATAAGTATTGGCGCATGTCGGGGTAAAACCTAGCCAAATGCAAGTCTTCTACTTAGTTACATCAAGTCGATCCGGATACTTCCATTCCTCGTCCTCGACGATCCTTTCCGGTATCCTTCACACTAGAGTCGGCGTATCCTATGGCACCGACCAACTCGGACTACGGACTCATCAACCCTATTGGTTATCCACAAATGGTAAACGGGAAGCTCTCACGTCCTCTCACGGGTTGGTTACCGGTCTTAAGCGCCCGTGAGCCCAAGTCTAACCATATGCAACCCTACCAATAAATGGCCCCCACAATGTGATTCCCGTCCTCTCACGGGTTGGTTACCGGTCTTGAGCGCCCATGAATCCCCATTGCTACCACGGGTCGTTCGGTCTCAATACCCCTCCGATTAGGGTCCGACATAACAGACATCCTAGCCAAACACTACTAGACAAATCCTAGATATGTCATCCAACAGTTTTAGGAAGGTGTCCAGAGGGCATCTCCGGAAACATCCCATAATATTCCCGTAGTAGTCCAAGGATAGAAGTGTCAAAAGGACACCTCTCCTTTCCAAACCATACTTAAGCATACACATGCATCAAATCATATCATCACATATATGGTAACTTCATATATGGAAAGAAATCAATAATTACAATCACTTGTATAACATTGGTAAGTAAATCATACATGAATCAATTTAATATGAATAAGTAATGCTACTGTAATCAAAGTTATGCAACAGTAGTATATCATTGTAAGAATCTAATTTAGGAATCATATCTATGATATTCAAATATAGAAACTAGATTCATGCTATCTATGTAATTAAGGAAATAACCATCCTTACCTTTTATAACTCGCAAAGGAATCCTAAGAAATCAAGTAAGATCTTGGCAAACTTGAGAAGAAGGTCCTAAACAAGTATATACAACATATTAGGAAAGATCCCTAACAGAAAAGATACCAAAACATCCAACATAGACCAATTCTGGAGTTGCTGTACTCATTGGTCGAGTTGATTGGTCGAGTGGTCCAGTCGACCAATGCAGACAAAAGAGCCTAAAAAAACAGAGTTTTAAGATATGAAATCCGAATTTGGTGGTTCAAAAGGGTACTAATCAAGGGGTAGACTACATCAGTAGTATTCTAACATATAGGGGACTTCAAAACACTAATCCAATCAAGATATCAAGATCCAAATTAGGAAACAAAAAGTTACCATAATTAAATCAATCATGGATCTTGATGAATTTGAAATAGAAAACAAAGACAAGAACAATAGGAGGATGGATCATTGCTTTCGGTAATGGTATCATGAAAACATACATAGATCTTCATGGAATAAGGCTTAGAAGCATAAATCTAAATAAGGAAATAAAACCTACCATATATGTAACTACCATGCATCATGAAGAACACATAGTATGGTAGAAGAGAACAACTAGAAATCTATAGATTATGGATCATGGAAAGAAAACACAGTAATTAACTACTAACATGATCAACAAAGAAGATCCAAAGAGATCAGAATTCAGATTAGATGTTTAATCAAAGATTAGATCATGGTTTGATCATGATTCCTTCAAAAGCTTGCAATGATCATGGTTAAGATCATTGTTCTAGCCTCAAATCCTTAGGATGATCATGAGAACATGTTCAGAGATGTTTGCAACAGAGAATGCAGCATCTCCTCTACTGTCTCAACTCAAAAAGGAAAGAAAAACAAAGATGGAGGAGAAGAAGAGAGAGTAGACATACCTTTTGATGCAAAAAGAAGAGTTTCGACGAAGATCCGTCAAGAAAACACCAAGGATGCAAGAGAGATGACTTGCAGAGGTCTTTGGTTCTGTTCCGGAGAGGGTTTGGAGGCAGAAAATACGAAGTGGACTCGAGATTGGACTTAAATAGAGCAAGAACAACCTAATTGCCAAAGACAAGCACTCATTGGTCGAGTGGATTGGTCGATCGGCCCAACGACCAATCCGACCAATGCCGACAAAGAAGACCAAAACAGGGAATTGAAGGTCCAGATCAAATCCAATCCTAAAGGGGTTTTGCACACAAGTCAAGTGACTTACCTAATAGGTAGAAATGCCTTCAAACCAAGATAGAGAGCACTCCAAGTCCATCAACTAATCAGATCTTCATCAGGATTCAGTTTCCATAAATAGAACCTCATCATCAACTTTCATGGATTCAAAGCCAGACACCAAGTCCTCTACTGGGATGGCCCAAAGCTGACTTCTTACTTTACTTCGGGTCATCGGACCTACAAATAACAAGGTTTCCGGGTCAAGGTTTGTCACGCCCTCCCAGCCGGTACCCTATCTGGCATACCCGAGAGTGTGATCCACAGCCCGAAGATCAAGTATCGAGTGATCAACCTCCCACATAAACAATAACATAATCATGAACAATCATAACATGAGTGCGGAAGATAAATCATAGATCCAATAAAGAAAGAATGAATCATAAATGAATCAGAATACTAAATATAATCAGAGTATCAAACAGATAAGTAAAGCGAGGCAAAAATCCCACTTTACAACCAGCGGAAAAGTAGTTCTAAAAGAATAAACTAAACAAAACCTAATCCCAATAACAAGTACATTGGGTAATTAATTGTTCTCCACTTTATAGACAACATCCTTGTAAGTGTAAATCTCATAAATAGCACAAGGACGCTTCCACTCAATGGTCGGACTAAGCATCGTACGGAGCATAACCACTCGCGGAATCTTCAGAGTAATTGTGGTAACCGCAATCACCTTCCTGGAGATATGTCTCTTCGCCTTGCGCTTCTTCGTAGGGACCGTCATAGTACTCGAGTACTGCAGGATAGTCTAACAACATTGTACAATAAAGGAATGAGTTTCAAAGAAACTCAAGAAGGCGCTTAAAATCCATAATAACATAAATGGCGGAATTCCAGAACAAACATAAATGCAATATGATATGAGACAAACAATGAATGAATGAATCTAACTCTATGTATGCTGGTCTCTATTGGCAGACATGCTTTAAGTCATAGCACCGTACTTCTTTAGGAAAGTCCACTCACATCCTCAACCATTTAAGATATCTTGGATTCTCTCACAGATCATTTCACCGGTCTTGAGCAGCCGATTGGTAATGGGTCCTTCATCCCTCAGACAAACCTTGGCAGGGGGTTAAGTCAACACACTCTCTCACAACCATTTGGCATAAGTATCTGGCGCATGTCGGGGTAAAACCTAGCCAAATGCAAGTCTTCTACTTAGTTACATCAAGTCGATCCGGATACTTCCATTCCTCGTCCCCGACGATCCTTTCCGGTATCCTTCACACTAGAGTCGGCGTATCCTATGGCACCGACCAACTCGGACTACGGACTCATCAACCCTATTGATCATCCACATATGGTAAACGGGAAGCTCTCACGTCCTCTCACGGGTTGGTTACCGGTCTTAAGCGCCCGTGAGCCCAAGTCTAATCATATGCAACCCTACCAATAAATGGCCCCCACAATGTGATTCCTGTCCTCTCACGGGTTGGTTACCGGTCTTAAGCGCCCATGAATCCCCATTGCTACCACGGGTCGTTCGGTCTCAATACCCCTCCGATTAGGGTCCGACATAACAGACATCCTAGCCAAACACTACTAGACAATCCTAGATATGTCATCCAACAGTTTAGGAAGGTGTCCAGAGGGCATCTCCGGAAACATCCCATAATATTCCCGTAGTAGTCCAAGGACAGAAGTGTCGAAAGGACACCTCTCCTTTCCAAACCATACTTAAGCATACACATGCATCAATTCATATCATCACATATATGGTAACTTCATATATGGAAAGAAATCAATAATTACAATCACTTGTATAACATTGGTAAGTAAATCATACATGAATCAATTTAATATGAATAAGTAATGCTACCGTAATCAAAGTTATGCAACAAGAGAATATCATTGTAAGAATCTAATTTAGGAATCATATCTATGATATTCAAATATAGAAACTAGATTCATGCTATCTATGTAATTAAGGAAATAACCATCCTTACCTTTTATAACTCGCAAAGGAATCCTAAGAAATCAAGTAAGATCTCGGCAAACTTGAGAAGAAGGTCCTAAACAAGTATATACAACATATTAGGAAAGATCCCTAACAGAAAAGATATCAAAACATCCGAAACAGACCAAATCTGAGTTGCTGTACTCATTGGTCGAGTGGATTGGTCGAGTGGTCCAATCGACCAATCAACGACCAATGCAGATAAAGAGCCTATAAAATCAGAGTTTTAAGATATGAAATCCGAATTTGGTGGTTCAAAAGGGTACTAATCAAGGGGTAGACTACATCAGTAGTATTCTAACAAATAGGGGACCTCAAAACACTAATCCAATCAAGGTATCAAGATCCAAATTAGGAAACAAAAAGTTACCATAATTAAATCAACCATGGATCTTGATGAATTTGAAATAGAAAACAAAGACAAGAACAATAGGAGGATGGATCATTGCTTTCGGTAATGGTATCATGAAAACATACATAGATCTTCATGGAATAAGGCTTAGAAGTATAAATCTAAATAAGGAAATAAAACCTACCATATATGTAACTACCATGCATCATGAAGAACACATAGTATGGTAGAAGAGAACAACTAGAAATCTATAGATTATGGATCATGGAAAGAAAACACAAGAATTAACTACTAACATGATCAACATAGAAGATCCAAAGAGATCGGAATTCAGATCAGAAGTTTAACAGAGATTAGATCATGGTTTGATCATGATTCCTTCAAAAGCTTGCAATGATCTTGGTTAAGATCATTGTTCTAGCCTCAAATCCTTAGGATGATCATGAGAACATGTTCAGAGATGTTTGCAACAGAGAATGCAGCATCTCTTCTACTGTCTCAACTCAAAAAGGAAAGAAAAACAAAGGTGGAGGAGAAGAAGAGAGAGTAGACATACCTTTCGATGCAAAAAGAAGAGTTTTGATGAAGATCCGTCAAGAAAACACCAAGGATGCAAAAGAGATGACTTGCAGAGGTCTTTGGTCTGCTCCAGAGAGTTTGGAGGCAGCAAATACGAAGTGGACTCGAGATTGGACTTAAATAGAGCAAGAACAACCTAATTGCCAAAGACAAGACTCATTGGTCGAGTGGATTGGTCGACCGGCCCAGCTCAATCACGACCAATCAACGACCAATGCCGACAAAGAAGACCAAAACAGGGAATTGAAGGTCCAGATCAAATCCAATCTTAAAGGGGTTTTGCACACAAGTCAAGTGACTTACCTAATAGGTAGAAATGCCTTCAAACCAAGATAGAGAGCACTCCAAGTCCATCAACTAATTAGATCTTCATCAGGATTCAGCTTCCATAAATAGAACCTCATCATCAACTTTCATGGATTCAAAGCCGACACCAAGTCCTCTACCGGGATGGCCCAAAGCTGACTTCTTACTTTACTTCGGGTCATCGGACCTACAAATAACAAGGTTTCCGGGTCAAGGTTAGGGCTGGGTTTTACATTCTCCCCCCTTAAAGAAATTTCGTCCCCGAAATTGAAAGCGTACTCGTGCTTCCAAAGAGGTAAGGAAACTTCTCCTTCATATCTTCTTCCTTCTCCCAAGAAGCTTCTTCAGGGGTATGGTTCTTCCACCGAATCTTCACCAAAGGAATGGTGCGATTCCGCAGCCGCTTGTCCTTCCTATCCAAGATTTCGGCCGGTTCTTCATCATAGGTCAAATCAGCACTAAGTCCTTCAGGTGCTTGCTGCAAAATGTGTTCCGGATTCTCTATGTATTTTCGGAGCATCGAAATATGAAACACATTGTGCACACCAGCAAGAGGCGGAGGTAATGCTAATCGATACGCAACAGGTCCAACCTTTTCCAAAATCTCGAAAGGTCCAATGTAACGAGGGCTAAGCTTTCCTTAACATTGAATCTCATCACACCCTTCATTGGTGAGACCTTCAGAAAGACTTTCTCTCCAACTTGAAATTCCAAATCGGTCCTTCTCTTATCAAAGATAAGATTTCTGCCTCGATCAAAGTACTTAATCCTTTCTCTTATCATATCTACCATAGCACTTGTAGCTTCAATCATCTCAGACCTAAGACTTTTCTTTCACCTGTCTCACCAAAGACAAAGGTGTCCTACAAGTACTGCCATACAAAGCCTTGAATGGAGCCATGCCTATTGTTGCTTGATAACCGTTGTTATAGGCAAACTCAACCAAAGCTAGGTGTTCATCCCAATTACCACCCATATCCACCACACAAGATCTGAGCATGTCTTCCAATGTCCGAATTGTCCGCTCGCATTGTCCATCGACCGTGGATGATGAGCTGTACTCAAGTTCAATTGGGTTCCCAAGGCCTTCTGCAAACTATTCCAAAACCTTGAGGTGAACCTAGGATCACGATCCGAAACAATACTCAATGGCACACCATGCGACGCACCACATTATCCACATAAAGCCTTGCTAGCTTATCCAAAGTATGAGTGATCTTCATAGGAATGAAATGGGCTGATTTGGTCAACCTATCAACAATCACCCACACAAAGTGTC
This sequence comes from Hakea prostrata, assembly GCF_041222555.1. Classification (NCBI taxonomy): domain Eukaryota; kingdom Viridiplantae; phylum Streptophyta; class Magnoliopsida; order Proteales; family Proteaceae; genus Hakea; species Hakea prostrata. The sequence goes on along the minus strand of NW_028291195.1, from coordinate 9,730 downwards.
ATTGCCTTTACTTGTCCGAGGCAAGCTAGTCACAAAGTCCATGGAGATATCCTCCCACTTCCAACTAGGAATAGGAAGAGGCTGAAGTAATCCAGATGGAGGTTGTCGAACGGCTTTCACACGTTGGCAAGTCTCACACTTGGCAACAAAATCATCAACATCCGCCTTTAGACCAATCCACCAAAAATGTTCCTTCAAGTCCTTGTACATCTTGGTGCTTCCCGGTGTACAAAGAAAGACCGACCGGTGTGCTTCCTTCAATATTTCTTTCTTAACTTCTTCGTTTGCAGGCACACACAGCCTTCCTCTAAACAACAAAGCACCATCCATGGATATACCAAAGTCGGGGTCCGACTCAGATTCGAAGAAATCTTCTCAACTTTGATCAAAAACTCTTGATCGAACTCGCAGAGCAACAATCTTATCTCTAAGACCAGATCTTGCCGTCATGGCGTAAAGAATAAAATCAGAATTCTCGTGAACGATTTCCAAATCAAAACTCTCAATAGAAGACCACAATGGTAAACTCAAAGCATTCAAATCCAAAGTCTTCTTCCGGTTCTTCCTACTAAGAGCATCAGCAACAACATTTGCTTTCCCAGATGATACCGAATATCACAATCATAATCGGAGACTAGTTCCAACCATCTCCTTTGTCTCATGTTCAACTCCTTTTGGGTAAAGAAGTATTTCAAACTCTTATGATCCGTGAAAATGGCAATCTTCTCACCGTAAAGATAATGTCTCCAAATCTTCAAAGCAAAGACAACGGCGGCAAGTTCTAGATCGTGAGTGGGGTAATTCCGCTCATAATCCTTCAATTGCCGAGAAGCATAGGCTACGACCTTGCCATGTTGCATCAAGCACACAACCCAAACCAATCTTTGACGCATCGGTATAAACTCGTCATACCACCGGAACTATCGTATAGTCAAAACCGGGGCACTTGTCAATCTATCTTTCAACTCTTGGAAATTCTTCTCACAAGCGTCGACCAAACAAACTTCTCTTCTTTCCCGGTCAACTTAGTCATAGGAGCAGCCAACCGAGAAAAGTTCTCAATAAACCTTCGGTAGTAACCCGCCAATCCAAGAAAACTTCTTATTTCCGTTATCGACTTCGGTCTCTCCCAATCAGCCACATCTTGGACTTTTTCAGATCGACACGAATACCTTCGGCTGAAACTACATGACCAAGGAATACCACTCTCTTAAGCCGTAAATCACACTTGCTAAACTTAGCGAACAACTTCTTTTCTCGCAACCTTTGCAAAGTGAAACTTAGATGACTCGCATGCTCTTCTTCGCTCTTCGAATAGATCAAGATGTCATCAATGAAAACAATCACAAACTTATCAAGCACATCATGAAATACTTCGGTTCATGAGGTCCATGAACACCGCAGAGCATTGGTCAATCCGAAGGGCATGACTCTAAACTCGTAGTGACCATACCGCGTTCGGAAAGCTGTCTTGAAGATATCACTAGACTTCACTTTCAATTGGTGATATCCGGACCTTAAGTCAATCTTTGAGAACACAATCGCACCCTTCAACCGATCGAAGAGATCATCGATTCTGGGCAGCGGATATCTATTCTTGATAGTCAACTTATTCAACTCACGGTAGTCGATGCACAAGCGCATACTACCGTCTTTCTTCTTGACGAACAAGACCGGAGCTCCCCAAGGTGACACACTAGGCTGCACGAAACCTCTATCAATGAGCTCATTCAACTGATTTTGCAACTCTTTTAACTCGCAGGAGCCATCCTGTACGGAGCTTTAGATACCGGAGCAGCACCATGGGACGAGATCAATAGAGAATTCGACATCTCTCGTCCGGAGGCACTCCCGATAGATCATCGTGGAAGACATCAACAAAGTCGCAGACAACTCGACTTCATCGACTCTTTTCTCCACTATACCCTTGCCTTCGATGAAGCATCATCCACTAGGGCATAGACTTGCATCAAGCAGACAAGACCTTCTTACAAACCCTTCTCTTTTCACCCCGAAATTCAAAGACCGGACTTCCACAAATATGGAACTGAATCTTCTTTGAGGAACAAAGGAACACAGCTTTGTGGGCTGTCAACCAATCGATTCCCAAAATAACATCGAAGTCCTTCATGTCAAGAATCACAAAATTGGCTTCCAAGTTCTTCTCACCAATCAACACAGGACATTTAGATAACCCCTTATCTAGTTTCACAACAGACCAGAGGTGTACTAATCAATAAACAACTAGACAACTTCTCGTGGATTAGGTTAGTCTTCTTGATGAATGCAGATGACATGAACGAATGAGATGCACCCGTATCAAATAAGACAAATGCAGAAATAGAAGCGACTAACAATGTACCCGTAATCACATCATGGCTTGGATCCCGCTCAAGACCGGAAATACCGAAAACTCTACCGTAGGGAGGAGCAGGAGCACTCTTCACCACCGGGGTGCCAGTGGGCAAAGCCGCTTCGGACAGGCACGAGCAAAATGACCAGCTTGCTTGCAGTAGAAGCAAACAGATTGCTGGATCCAACAGGGGTGGCTGCAACAGAGGGCTTCCGAACAAAAGGCCTTGCACTTGCACTTGCACTTGCACTTGCACTTGCTGGTGGTCGGTTTCCGCCATACCGTCTAAACCGGCCGGGCTGCCGAAAACCCGTGTTCCGACCTACACTCTTAGCCCGAAAGGTAGGAGTGGGGTAGGGTGTAGGTCTCACAAAACGACGGTCATTGCGATCCACCAAACCAGAATTCCTTGATCGCCAAGGCTTTTGCACACGAGCACTTTCCTTCTCTCGTTTCTTCCAACTTCTTCGAGTTCTCGCACCACTTGAGCATAGCTCACTATAGGCCGGACCGTGAGGTAAGCTTTAATGGCAGGGCGCAGTCCTTTGAAGAACTTCTTTGCTTTGGCGAGGTCTTCCTTCAAAGAATCTGAGCAAAGAAATGAAGCTCCTCGAACTTCCGTTGGTACTCCAACACAGACAGAGTTCCTTGAGTCGAATCATAAACTCAGCTTCCTTCGCATCCTTCACCGCCTCGGGAAAGTAGTTCATACAAAAAGCCTCTTTGAATAACTCCCAAGTTACAACTCCCGCATGCAAACCTTCCAAAACAGACGAGTGGAGATCCACCATGCATCAGCCTTCTTGTTGCAACTTCTCGCTCAAAGAAACAAAATCTTCCGAGCTTCCGAGCATTGCAGATGTCGGAAAGCCTTCTCCAACTCACGAAGCCACTTGTTAGGAAACAAGGGGTCCTTGGTAACTCCAAAGAAAGTGGGTACTTGCATCTTCGTAAAACTCTCCATCAAAGCGAGTATGAGGAGTTCCAACTAAACCTCCCGCATTCAGGATCGCGGCATGAGGATTCACATTAGCACCAGCCCGGGTCTCATTATGCAGAGTCATGAAACCCACCAACATCTCGGTTGAACCGAGCCGCTTGTCGCCGCATCATATTGCCCATAATATTGGCAATATCTCTCGAAACTTCCAACATTCGGGGCACCAGGGATCTCATGAGTACCCCGATCAACATTTGGTATCTCACCACCTCCATGAGGTACTTCACCACCTCCCCGAGGTATTTCACCACCTCCATGACCACCGGATTCACCACGCCCACTTCTCGTAGTAACCATTCTCGCAAAACCGAGAACATCAAAATACCGAATTTCGAAGATTCAACATAAACCACAAGTCCAAATGATTTGAAAACTTAAATCATGCTCAAATATATCCATATAGTCATCAAACAATATTCCATAAGGCAAAAATCACATTTTCCAAAAAATTCAACAGCAAATGAGGTCACCGTGACCATTGGTCGAGTGATTGGTCGAGTGACCCAACGACCAATGAGTCGACTAATGCAGATGTAATGCGAAAATTCGCATTATAAGCCTCATTTTCACATTCCAACCTCATTCTAACTTCTTCCAAAGGTGAGAGAGCTCTAGGGAAAATCTCCAAGAGTTCCCACAAGTGTTCTTGAGGTGATTTAGTGCTTCAACAACAACACCACAACACACCATCTTCACAAACAAGGTAAATCTCTCAATCTTCCTTCCATTTTCATCTTCTCATGCTTGCATTTCAATAAAACCATGCTTTACTTGTATCCAATGCTAGAAATCATGCTTAGGAATGCTTAGAAACATATTCCCTAGGTTTTAAACACAATGCCATGCATAGACAACAAGTTTTAACACATTGGTGCTCATCTCGCAAAGTTTTATACCGAAATCGATATCTTTAGAAAAATTTCGTTTTCTCTCAAACCGCTTGAAATTTTCGCACGAGATCAAATGCTACATGCTCAAGATGACATTGTAGATAGGTCCATACAATTTGATTTAACCAATTTCAACTTTTCAAAAATCCAATTTTGACCTAAATTGCAAAATCCCCAAATTTCCTTCTTGCTGAATTTTTCGCTTTAATCCAAGTTTTCGATCGATTTTCATCAAAACAACTTCATAGACATGAAATTCCAAGTATTGCGCACATGCTAGTATGTTCAAATCAAATTTCCCCCAAATTTGAAATTTTCCGAAAAATTACGAAAATACCCTTTTGGCTCAAATCTTAAAATAGCACTAATTGGAATTGTCTCTTGTCTCTTTCACGTATACACTATGCAAAGGGGAGGGCGAGGAGGAGGTAGAGGTCGTGGTCGCATCGTAGGTGCTCTTAGGGGCAGAGGTCGTGTTCCTTTCGAGCCTAGACAGGAGGTTAGGAGACCGGACATGTTTGACACACCTCAAGCCGAGTTCCCCGTACGAGGCCTACTTCAGCCATCGCAACATCGAGATGGGACGTCTACTTCACTTACGCCAGCTCGTAGCCTTTAGGATTCGGCAGAGGTTCGACACATTACAAGTGGACTCATCTCTTCACCGAGGATCTGCCGGGATACCCGGAGCTAGTGAGGTTGTTCTTCAAAGAACCTTACTTACACAGAGGAGGCTCGAGGCCAAGGACATCCACTTAGACTTGTCCTCGTGGAGCAGGGTCTTCCGGACTCAGCATTCGCTTCTCTACCCGGACACCGGCTGAGATCTTGCAGGTTCCTTTACTATCCACAAAGAAAGGTGTGTGGATACCGCAGGAGCAGATCCGGACAGCCATCCGATGCCGTACGAGCTCATGGAGATATGCTCTACGCTATGGGATAGCCGTCGATGCTTCACACCGTGGACTAGCGGACGGATGACGGGTTCTCGCACGTATTATCGGTCGCATAGTCGGCCGAAACATCATGCCGAAAGCCGGACATCACCATCGGGTCACGTTGATGGAGGCCTTAGTCATCTACCGCATCTACATGGGCTTCGAGATCGATCTCTCCTACATCATTCAGCAGGTCATGCCGGACTTAGTTCTCGCGGCCCAGCATGCGGAACCTTGCTATGGGAGGCTTCCGACTTTGATCTTCGTGCATTTCGGGGTGAGTTTCGAGGATACACCAAAGGGACACTAGATCACAGGATACCCCATTGGGACTCGGACCATTCGTCGATGAGACTACATCAGCCAGGAGAGATCTCCCGGGTCCGGAGGGTGAGGATGATGATGAATCGTAGGATGAGGATCAGGGATCGAGGATGGAGGAGAGGATATCGGTCCCGATAGTGATGATCAGGCCGGAGATGATGCAGATATGCGCGAGGCCGAGCCTCGTGCATCACGAGTTTCCTTCATCACACTTCGAGGTAGGTGGCCCTTCACATGCAGCTCCGGAGACTTCGGATCTTGGTGCACAGATGAGATCGATGACTTCCATGCTAGAGAGGATGGAGGTCGACAGAGCAGATGTACGAGAGGATGGAGTCACGACAGATAGGATAGAGCATCGTGTGACTCAGCCTAGCGAGGAGTTCGGAGCATACAGAGATCGAGCAGATCACCTAGATAGACCGTACCTTAGGATTTCCATTTATGCATTTCGGATGTAATCGTTGTAAAAACTTTTGAAATTAATGAAGTTCATTTTGTTTCTCTTTAATTATTGTATGTTATGCAACTTTCTTTTCCTTGCATTAGTGACATTTGTTCAAGTATAATTATGGTATGTTATTCGGAAATGTTCTCATTATGCCTCAAAGGTCAAGTTTCTAATTCAAGTGTTCTATTATTCACTTCTAAGAGTAGAAGAGTCATTTCAGATCAATGACTCAGAATGTTCATGTTGTTTTTGTTTTTTTGTTTTTGATATCCTCAGGTTTGGGCCCCCCCAACCTTGGGCTCGATACCAATCAGTCACGCCCTCCCACCCGGTACCCTATCCGGCATACCCGAGAGTGTGATCCACAGCCAAGATCGTATCGAGTGATCAACCTCCCACATAAACAATAACATAATCATGAACAATCATAACAAGAGTGCGGAAGATAAATCATAGATCCAATAAAGAAAGAATGAATCATAAATGAATCGAATAATAGATATAATCGTAGTATCAAATGGATAAGTAAAGTGAGGCAAAAATCCCACTTTACAACCAAATGAAAAAGTAGCTCTAAAAGAATAAACTAGACAAAATCTAATCCCAAGAAGCAAGTACATTGGGTAACTAAATTGTTCTCCACTTTATAGACAACATCCTTGTAAGTGTAAATCTCATAAATAGCACAAGGACGCTTCCACTCAATGGTCGGACTAAGCATCGTACGGAGCATAACCACTGCGGGATCTTCGCAGTAATTGTGGTAACCGCAATCACCTTCCCCGGAGATATGCCTCTTCGCCTTGCGCTTCTTCATAGGGACCGTCATAGTACTCAAGACCACAGGATAGTCTAACAACATTGTACAATAAAGGAATGAGTTTCAAAGAAACTCCAAGAAGGGCGCTTAAAAATCCATAATAACATAAATGGCAAGATTCCAACAAACATAAATGCAATATGATATGAGACAAACAATGAATGAATGAATCTAACTCTATGTATGCTGGTCTCTATTGGCAGACATGCTTTAAGTCATAGCACCGCACTTCTTTAGGAAAGTCCACTCACATCCTCAACCATTTAAGATATCTTGGATTCTCTCACGGATCATTTCACCGGTCTTGAGCAGCCGATTGGTAATGGGTCCTTCATCCCTCAGACAAACCATGGCAGGGGGTTAAGTCAACACACTCTCTCACAACCATTTGGTATAAGCACCGGCGCATGTCGGGGTAAAACCTAGCCAAATGCAAGTCTTCTACTTAGTTACATCAAGTCAGATCCGTGATACTTCCATTCCTCGTCCCCGACGATCCTTTCCGGTATCCTTCACACTAGAGTCAACAGATCCTATGGCACCGACCAACTCGGACTACGGACTCATCAACCCTATTGATCATCCACATATGGTAAACGGGAAGCTCTCACGTCCTCTCACGGGTTGGTTACCGGTCTTAAGCGCCCGTGAGCCCAAGTCTAACCATATGCAACCCTACCAATAAATGGCCCCCACAATGTGATTCCCGTCCTCTCACGGGTTGGTTACCGGTCTTGAGCGCCCATGAATCCCCATTGCTACCACGGGTCGTTCGGGTCTCAATACCCCCTCCGATTAGGGTCTCGACATAACAGACATCCTAGCCAAACACTACTAGACAATCCTAGATATGTCATCCAACAGTTTAGGAAGGTGTCCAGAGGGCATCTCCGGAAACATCCCATAATATTCCCGTAGTAGTCCAAGGACGTATGTCAAAAGGACACCTCTCCTTTCCAAACCATACTTAAGCATACACATGCATCAAATCATATCATCACATATATGGTAACTTCATATATGGAAAGAAATCAATAATTACAATCACTTGTATAACATTGGTAAGTAAATCATACATGAATCAATTTAATATGAATAAGTAATGCTACCGTAATCAAAGTTATGCAACAGTAGTATATCATTGTAAGAATCTAATTTAGGAATCATATTTATGATATTCAAATATAGAAACTAGATTCATGCTATCTATGTAATTAAGGAAATAACCATCCTTACTTTTATAACTCGGAAAGGAATCCTAAGAAATCAAGTAAGATCTTGGCAAACTTGAGAAGAAGGTCCTAAACAAGTATATACAACATATTAGGAAAGATCCCTAACGGAAAAGATACCAAAACATCCCAAATAGACCAACTGGAGTTGCTGTACTCATTGGTCGAGTGGATTGGTCGAGTGGTCCTACCACCAATCAACGACCAATGCAGATAAGAGTCCTAAAAAAAATGTAGGTTTTAAGATATGAACCGAATTTGGTGGTTCAAAAGGGTACTAATCAAGGGGTAGACTACATCAGGAGTATTCTAACAATAGGGGACTTCAAAACACAATCGATCAAGATATCAAGATCCAAATTAGGAAACAAAAAGTTACCATAATTAACTCAATCATGGATCTTGGATGAGTATTAAAAAGAAAAAAAAAACAAAGAAAAAAAGAGATGGGTTATTGCTTTGCTTATGGTCATGAAAAAAATACATAGATCTTCATGGAATAAGGCTTAGAAGCATAAATCTAAATAAGGAAATAAAACCAACAAAAAAGTAAAAACGGTGCATGAAGAAGGAAAAACAGAAAGTAAGAAAAAAAAGAACAAGAAAAATATAATATTATAGATAATAGAAAGAAAACATAGTAATTAACTACTAACATGAACAAAAAGGGAAAAACAAAAAGGACGGGTACAAATTAAAAAGTTAAACAAAAATTAAATCATGGTTTGATCATGATTCCTTCAAAAGCTTGCAATGATCATGGTTAAGATCATTGTTCTAGCCTCAAATCCTTGGGATGACTGCATGAGAACATGTTCGTGAGATGTTTGCAACGGAGAATGCAGTATTTCCCTACGCTTCAACTCAAAAAGGAAAGAAAACAATGATGGAGGAGAAGAAGAGAGAGTAGACATACTTTGATGCAAAAAGAAGAGTTTCCGATTAAGATCCACCAATAGTAACACCAAGGATGCAAGAGAGATGACTTGCCAGAGGTCTTTGTCTGCTCCGAGGGTTTGGAGGCAAGACTAAGTGGATTCGAGATTGGACTTAAATAGAGCAAGAACAACCATTGCCAAAGACAGCATCATTGGTTTCCAGTGGATTAGTCGATTGGCTGACCAATCAACACCAATGGCGACAAATAAGACCAAAATGGTGGGAATTGAAGGTCCAGATCAAATCCAATCCTAAAGGGGGGTTTTGCATACAAGTCAAGTAACTTACCCACAGGTAGAAATGCTCTTCAAACCAAGATAGAGAGCACTCCAAGTCCATCAACTAATTAGATCTTTATTTGTGATTCAGTCACCAATAAACCTCATCATCAACTTTCATGGATTCAAAGCCGTATACCAAGTCCTTTCATCGATGGCCCAAAGCTGACTTCCACTTTACTTCGGTCATCGGACCTACAAATAACAAGGTTTCCCAAGCCAAGGTTAGGCTGGGTTTTACACCATAGAGTCTCTTGCAGTTGCCACCTGTTGGATCAAAGCAATTACATTTGCTTCTCTGCAAGCAAAATTCTAGTCATTGCGTCGTGTCGTATGAAGCCGGCTTAAGAGTGAGTTCATGCTATCCTTTCCGGTATCCTTCACCAAATGTTTTGAGTGTATACTTTGGATTAGTCTTTGACCTTATGGAGTTTCTTCGGGGATGTTGGCTCCCTATATCCTTGGAGTATATTCTTTTCAAGGGAAAATATCAACCATGCATTGA